>NC_056725.1:740650938-740745938 GCF_019279795.1 Protopterus annectens
ATGTGTCCAGAGGACATGTGTGTGAAATGGACAGCTATGTATGGGGTGAATTTTTCTTTGGGAAGAGATTACCCTTTTTTAAGGTGAGAGTGGGATGTTGGGGAAGGATAGTAGGTATATTTGGGGAGGTATGTTGGGTAGGAAGGCGGACAATACAGACAAGACAGCATAAAGAGGTGGTATATGACACATGTGGGGGGGTAAACACCTTGGACGGGAAGGGGTGTTTGGTAATTGGAAGCCCACGAGCCCCCAAATTGATACAGTGGAACTGAGGACCCAACCCATGGGCAGCACTGCACCTTCACGGCCCCAGAGGTGGCTGTGCTGGGGGTTGAGCAGGAGGGGCAGGCTGACCCTCTAAATGCACCATGTGGCCCTCAAGCTGGCTTAGCTGATCTCAGAATTCCTTGTGAAGCTCGCTAAGCACCAAACCCTGGTTTTGGCTTTGGGTGACAGAATTCTGTCTGCACCCACACCCAGGGGGGTGAGCCCCATCCCCTGACCTGGTTCCACCTGAAGGTGGTGCAGGATCAGCAGATGAGGAGGTCCTGGGTTGGGTCCCAGTTTTGCTGGGGCCTGGTGCCATGGCCAGATGAGGCAGGAGAGGTGGATCTACTGGGATCGGCCTTCCCTGATGAGCTATGGTGTTGCAGTTTTAGAAAATATGTTGGTTAGTAATGGTTAACACATTCTAGGATTAGTTATAACAGCATGCATGAGTATTCCCATTAACCTAATATGACACATTTGGAACATCTGCATATCAAACAGAGCACATGCATATATAGAATAACAGTGGACATTGCACCAGCATGCGGGTTATAACAGGCCACCAATGATGGCATTTGAACAGGGAACATTAATTGGAATAAAATTTATTGTTTTTAGAATAAAAGAACACATATCCCAACAGTAAGTTTGGTGGAAAACATACCCATTCATTTATGTGTTTACATTATTGGCAAACATATGGTGGGGGATAGAGAGATATGTCAGTTAACAAATGTAGATTCTTGCAGTGGTCACAGTTTTAATGATCATTGCTCTACTCATTACTCTACAGGTATTATTATTACAACAACTATAGCCTTGGGTTGGGCAGTGGTATATTTGTACACAGTATAATTATAGCCTTCTTATAGTTACTTTGAACTTTCTCTTACCTGGTAAACCTGTGGAGGGAATGTTTGTTAATACTACTTGTCTGTTTCTACCTATATTCCCATAGTCAGGGTTACATATGTGCACTCATACTGTGTGTCTGTGTGTGCTACTGACACACTCTACCTTGATTCCTTTCAGTCACCCTGGTTGTTTTTAGCAGGGATCTGTAGCTGTGACAGCATGACACTTTTAAATATTTCTTGGGGAAGACCACTTGGTGTACGTATTTATCTTGCTGTCATTTGGAGCCTTGGGGTTGGGCCATGGCTGTTGGACACAGTATAACTACAGCCTTCTTATAGCTACTTTTTACCTTATCTTACCTGGGAGTAGGGTTACCACCTGTCCCTCTTTGGCCAGTTGTATCCTGCAAAAAAACCTAAAAAATGGCAAATGTCCTGAGATTTTAGGACAAAAATATTTCCTAAGTTTTCTTTAGTAGTTGCATAAAACAGTTATTTTATGTCTGAAACACCTAAATGTTATATGAAATAGCATAAGCAACTCAAATGCTATGAGAATAGCTTTTATTTTGGCAAGAAAGTAAAGTTCTGTTCTTTGCACTGGCTGTGGATATGTTTTATCCTGCAAAATCTCACATTTCTACAAAAAATGTCCCACTTTGGGCATTTGAAAAGGTGGCAACCCTACCTGGGAGACCTATGGAGGGAATGTTTATTAATACTACCTGACTGTTTCTACACATTTTCACAAAATCCTTGTTGAAATTATGCATACTGCTTACTACCACTCCAGGAATTTGAACAGTGGCTGTTTCTGCTAAAAATATAACAAGTGTGTGTTGTTTCATCACAGGGATATATTGAGACACTTCTGTCTCTTCCTTGAATGATTTCTTTCTGAATCTCTTTTTGTGGTACAATCTGACTTTGCATTTACAACATTACGTACCTGTTCACATAGCACAGTGTGGAAAACAGTGGTTAACACCACATTACTATTCAGATATCAGATCTTGATGCATGGCATTTGTAATATCAGTTAATCCCGTGTGTTATAGAGACACAAACTTTGTCAGATGAGACTTGATTTTTTAATGTTTTCAGAGCTATAGTTGCTATGCATAACCTGTACACATTTCAAATCATACCATACCAGAGTAAACACAACCAGTCCAAGGTTTAAATTTTTATTCACAGGCAATTACATTTTATTAATATATGACCTATATGAGACTATTACTATAATATTGTCTGCTTTATTCAGTTTAAATCATACACAGTTTTAATAATGCCAGGTGACATTCTACTCTTTTATATTTATTTGGTATGTATAGTACAAGCTAGATTGTTTACTGCTGTCTGCATGAATGTTTTGGGAGAGTTTTACGCCAGATGCCCTTCCTGATGCAACCCTCTCTATTTATCCGGGCTTGGGACTGGCACAAAGAAATGAACTGGCTTGTGCATCCCCAGTGGCTGGGTGTGACGAGGGTGGACAGGATCAGGAATAAGTATATCAGAGGGTCAGCCCAGGTTGGAAGGTTTGGAGACAAAGCCAGAGAGGCAAGATTACATTGCTTTGGACATGTGCTGAGGAGGGATGCTGAGTATATTGGGAAAAAGATGCAAAGGATGAAGCTACCAGGTAACAGGAAAAGAGGAAGGCCTAAGATAAGGTTTATGGATGTGATGAGAGAGGAAATGCAGGTGGCTGGTGTGACAGAGCAAGATGCAGAGGACAGAAAGAAATGGAAACAGGTGATCTGCTGTGGCGACCCCTAATGGGAACAGCTGAAAGACGATGATGATAATGAGTACAAGCTAGATTTTTATTCACCAGCCTCATGATGCAGCCTTTGCAACCTACTAGCATGGGCTTCCTGGTTCACCACCCACTTAGCTGGAGTTGTAATGGAAATAGAGAAACATTTATGCATACCTATCCATCACAGACACAGGCTGGACTTCGGTAAACACTTATTGCTATGGATACTTGTACACTGCTGGGGCATCACCCCTCTGCCTTGCTTTTTGGACCCACTGTTCCAAGAGCTCCCTCTTCCTCTGCTTCAAGTCGGCATAGTGGTGCCAGATTTGCTCACCAGTCCAAGGGATACCAGTGGTACTGGTGAGATCATGGGCGAGACTTTCCCCAGGCTTCTGTTTTGTATTGGGAGCCTGGGTACTGGTCTTGCAGCAGTCTCACTTCATGATTTTTTATGAGGAGTCCTGTCATGACCTTGGACTCCTGTATGCTCCAGCACTGCACCCTAAAGTGCATGTCTTCACCAACGCCTGGCATTCTGCCTACAGTGGGAAGCTAAAACCATGCTCTAACCACTACACTATTCCAATTTCACTTTTTTTGTGCATAGTTCTACTTAATTTCTTTTGAAGTTTAAACACTGCTATGCATAGCTGCACCATGGGCAAACCCATGGAGCTACACTTAAATTTTATTCTGGACTAATAAAAAAAAATAAATTAAAACCTTTAATTTTTTAATTTAATTTTTGGCTTTGTCCAAATTTCTTACTCTAACGGATTGGGAGGTGTGCGTTTTAGACTTCATACCCTTTGGATGATTCATGCTAATGCAAAACCTGTTATTATACAACAACCCCCCATTAAATATTCAAAAACTTGCACGCTGATTGGTCAGCATGCATGTTGTAAGTCAGAGTTATAGTAATGGAAAAAGGTCTGGTTACCCAGACTTTTTCCATTACTATAACTCGTTTTTTACAGCAACGGAGAACGCAAGATCTCCATTGCTTCACACTGTCTCGCTATGTTAAATGAGTTTAACATAGTGAGACATCTTTAAAAAAGCAACGGAGATTTCCCATTGCTTTTTTTAAAGCTGTCTCACTATGTTAAACTCATTTAACATAGCAAAACAGTTTTTAAAAAGCAACAGAGATCTTGCTTTCTCCGTTGCTTTTTTCAAAACTGTCTCGCTATGTTAAATGGGTTTAACATAGCCAGACAGCTTTAAAAAAGCAACGGATATTCTCCATTGCTTTTTTTAAAGCTGTCTCGCTATGTTAAACTCATTTAACATAGCAAAACAGTTTTTAAAAAGCAATGGAGATCTTGCTTTCTCAGTTGCTTTTGCCCACAGCTCTGATGTACTGCGTAGGCATGCGCATGCGCAGTACATCAGAACTGCCACAGAATATCAGACAGCTGCAGAAGGGCAGCAAGGAGGCATTATACAATGCCATTATTTAAGAAAAGTAATTTTTTTTTTCTTAAATAATGTCATTATATAGCAATAACCCACTTCTGGGTGTGGGTAATGCTGGATTTACTCACGGTTGGCTTTGTTTGGCCACTCGGGCTTCGACCTCGTGACCAAACCACACCAACCGTGGGTAAATCCAGCATTACCCACACCCAGGTGTGGGTTATTGCTATATTCTATCCAGTTTCCAAATTTGTGCTAGCAATATTTAAAAGTTGTCCCCCTTTCTCCAGATTTCTTACTCTAATGGGTTGGGAGGTGTGTGTTTTAGACTTCATACCCTTCGGATGATTCATTCTAATGCAAAACCTGTTATTCTATCAACTTCTTAAGTTTGTACTAACAATATTTAAATGTTGTTCTGCTTTCTCCAGATTTCTTACTCTAACAGGTTGAGAGGTGTGAAGAGTGATCTCTCGCTCTTTTTAAATTGCCATACGGCAATTCTGGTGTGCAGGGGCATGTTTATTGTGAGAGCACTGGTCTCAGACACACCCCCTGCACTCATATACAGAACCATGTCCGTATTACAGCATGACAACGTGCCTTCATGAATATGCATGGTGCGCTGCCGTGCTGTATGGGAACGGTCCCTTCCATGCAGGAATAAGCTATTCCTGCATGGAAGTTTGCTGGATCCCGGGGATAATATTTACTGCACATCTTTACCAACTTGCTGATCTGTAACTACAAACATATCATATACTGTGATAAAATAAATGCCTTGCTGTTCTTGGAGCAGGTTTGTTGATGAATAGAGTAGACCAGCTAAGAGTGGTGAAATAAGATTCCTAAGCCTACAGTAAAATATATTTCATTTATCACACAAAGAAAATTCCAAAAAGTTCCATTTATGAATGTATTTTATTTTATTTTTTTTTGTCTGATTTACAAATTTTGATTTATTTTATTTCCAGTAATAGCTCTGAGCTAAATTTTAGAGTTTTGTTCACAAATAAGGTGCTCAGTTGTTTACGGCTGTTACTCACTAAGAACCACATACTAGGCACTACACAACTTACGTTATTGAACCTGTATCTGCGCAGGAGCAAAGATTATATTAAAATGAAGATATGCAGTTCCTGGCATAATGCCTCAAAAATAAATCTGATGCATCCATTCCTCTAACAGAATCTGTAAGTTCATGTGTGCAAGTGTTGACTAAGTGTACCTCAAACTGTACTATAAGCCATGATTGCAATGCTCCCCATAACATGCCTAAACAGTAACACCAGCACACCAGCATGCCACTGAAGAACATGCTGTCAAACAGAAAAGAAAAAAAAAGGAAGAACAAATCTGCCACACAGGCAGTCCTAAAACCAAACGGGCTCCAGTAAACAAAATAGGTCACAAACAATGCTTAATACTATATATGATAAAACTTCAGTATTTAGAAAAAAACAATACATGCAAAATGCTTGCTTTCAGACAATGTCATGTACTTTTTTCCTCAGGCATTTTTGTGTTAACTTAATTAACAATTAAAATACCACTGTAGTACTACCCGCATGATAGTTACTAACCAACTTCAACAAAGGCATTTATAGTGTATATATTGACTCAAAATCACATTTAAAACCACATTGCAACTTAAAACTTTTAATTAAAGTAAGGTAAAATGAAAACATGATTCTTTAGTTGCTATAGTAACCATACAGTTCAAGTGCTGTCACCATCTTTACTTTGCCAACAATAACTCATGTTTATAATCAATTCCAGGCATTTAAAGAAACAAGTTGTCAAACCTGAATTTTAAGTACTGCTTCATGTTCAGCCTCAGCTACATGCTTAATTAACTCATTTGTATGTTTCTTCTATTATCTGCTAGATGTTCGTTAATGTGGATATGTAAACATCTTTCAATTTTTCCAACGTAAAACATGTCACACACACGAGGCTGCATGAATTAAACCTGTACTTCTGCAAGTTAGAAAATCATTAAAATAAAACTCCTCATTTAAAACTGGATGTATAAACACATCCATTTTCCAAAGGTTGCTGCAGGTTAAACATCTGCCACAAGGAATGTGTTTATAACACTCTCTTCTACAACTCTTTGCCTTGTCTAAAACTTCTTTTAAATGATTATTTCTTTTACATGTGCAATAAGGCTACAGGGAAACTTTCTGTTCTTCTTAGACAAAAGTACATCCCAATTCCTTTTAATTATATTATCTGTAATGCTATGCTACTTGCTGTAACACAGACTCACTGGTTCAGGTCATCCTGCTATCTGCCTCCTATGGTTACACATGACAAAGCAGGACACGCAGTCAAAGATCTTGTACCCTTCTGGTATTTTGTGTACGTGTGCATCAGTTTGGTTCCCTCACTGTCTTGTAAATTAAATTCCATAGTAGATCTGGTTTATTCTTTCATTTTTACTAATTTTCCCCTTTTCCCAGTTGACTATCAGCTGCCACTTGTGCCTGTCCTCATTTCCTGGGTCTTCTAGACCTACCTTAGCCTCTCCTGGGCTCAAGTTGTCCCAAACCTGGGGCCATTAAGGAGATTAGGGACGTTGGTGCAGGATCATATTGCTGCTGGGGAGTATGCCCTTAGCCCCTCCCATCCCAGTGACTGTGCCCTAACCCACCACTTACCTGCAGTGGCCCTGTGAGCCCTGCAATGGCTACCTTTGGGAGGTGTATGCATGCTTCCATACATAGTGTATTCTATCCCACCAGTAACCTGCAGCAACCTTGTAAGCCCTGCAATGCCTACCTTCAGGAGGTTCATGCATGCTTCCATACATGAATAACCTCCAGACCATGTCGAATACCACTTGCAGAGCAGAGCTCACCAGGCTCTTAATGCTGCTATTCCAGGGACCCTAGGCAGTCCAACCCCAAGCCCCAGAATGGGCAAGTCGGCTTCTGACACTCACTAATATACTCCCCCCACCCAGTTGCCTAAGCTCCCATGCTGTTATTTGAGCAAGGGTGATCTTGGGCACTGTAACCTTTTTAATACTGTAGGCAATTTTGTGGTATTTTTGCTACAAGGTTGAGGGTTATTTTAACATGTGTTAGAATTATAATTATTTATTTCCTGTCTTATTTAGTTTAATGTTATTTAGTGCATGCTTGTAGATCTGGGTCTATTTTGTTAGCAATGCTGTCTTTGGCTGGTTGCAGTTGTCATTTTCTTATTTTTGATTAGTTTTTCTTTCTAATCATGTTTCTGTCATCTTCACATTTCTTCTCCTCTAGAGACTACCTGGACAAGAGAACCGGATGAGAAATACCAGGGCATGGCAGGCTGTTAGCATCCTGAGACAACTCCTGCTATATATAATGTGTGTGTGTGTGTGTGTGTGTGTGTGTGTGTGTGTGTGTGTGTGTGTGTTTGTGCATGTTTATCCTCATACTTTGTCTATACTCATCAGATGTCTGATGCAACTTCAAACCTATTAAAATTCTCAACCCTCCAAAGTTCTACTACTCAATAAAACCTTAAGTCTACACACTGCACTTGGCAAATCATAGACACATACACCTCACCAAAGCACCCTACCTGACCTAAAGAAGTCCTTCTATACCCTAATCTAAAAAGTAACTTAACAAGGAACTCCCATCCCCAAATAAATCATTCAAAACTAAATATGAGGTAAAAATAACCATGCAGGCTAAGGAAAACCACAAAGCCTCTTTAACTATATTAGAATCCTCATAAACAATGTCCAGCACTATGCAGAGCTAATAGTAATCAGTATCACACTGTCAGAACCCCAGAGCATCACCAATCCACTACTGGATAAAATTAGCTCTAACTTCACCCCCTTCATCCCTTTCCCAGACTGCATACCTGTTTGCACACCCCCATTCAAATTTCCAAAAAGCAGTTCCACAAAGCACTGTTCAAGGACAAGAACACTGCTTCACTGGAGACAGATAACATATGAGGATGTCTACTGGCCAGCCTGAAACTGGACCTATCAACTCCCTACAGTCTATTCAATATCAACCTCTAAACAGGTTTTGTTGTGCACGAATGGGGGACAGCAGCAGTCATCCCCCTGCACAAAGTTGGGGCATCAATAGACTCAGATAATTATAAGCCCATTAATGAAGAAGGTTACAGAAGAAATGGATGAGGGAAAATAGATAAACACCACATATCTAGACCTCACAAAAGAATTTGACACAATCCCACACTCGGGTGTAGTTGATAACCTTACCTAGCTAAATATAAATCTCTGTGTAACTTGTTGAATTGCAAACTTGCTCATTAATAGAACCCAAAAAAGTAGAGTGTGTAGCTCTACCATTTGCAAAAGGCATGTTACTAACAGTGTATCCCAGGGTTTAGTAATCAGACCACTCCTTTTTGGCATTTACTTCTCTTAGGTCAAAGCTACTGTTAAAGGATTATGCCTGACCAAATCTGTGGAGGATTGTAAATTTGGTGCCATCATAAACTCTCCAAAAGACATCAAGATCCACTAAGAAGGTCTTTCCCAAACAAATAGCTTAAAAATCAATGATTGCAAAAATATCTGTCTTGTCACTGTTTACATTCCTTTGAGCAACAACAACTCAACTTTAGAGGACCTTCTGTCTTGGTTATCTACAAATATCAACCAAGAAATATTCATCCTAGATGATCAAGATATTGATTGGCAATCTAGTTATTCTCCTAACCCTCCCTCTGCCATAAATTTAAATAAATTCATAAAACTCATCACCTCCCCAGCAAGAAAAAGCAAACATTCCAATATGCCTTCTGTCCTAGACTGAGCTTTCAAATCTAACCCAAACAAAATGATCTCCTCTGGTACTCTTCCAACTTCTTTGAGTGATCACCTTCCAATCCTTTTTAAAAGATTGCCACCTTACCCCTAAAAGCACCATCATTATAGCACAGTCCAAAAATTAGCTCAATTTAACAAAGATTCGTTCATAGAAATACTGAAAATTTGCAACTGGTATGTATTAAAAACTTTCCTTCTAGATGAAGCAGTTGCAAATTTTAATCACTGTTTTCTCACTATATTAAATCAGTTAGCCCCAGTCAGAAACAAATGGGTCTAATTCAATCCCATACCTTGGCTCATAACAACTGCTAACAACTTATGAGAGACCTGGGAATCTTGGCTTCATAATAAAAAAAGACCAAACTCCAAAAACTTCAGAAAGCTCTGCAACAGCACCAAAATAAAAAACATAAATCAGATCTGATAACAAACTCAATACACCTTAATCCAATATGCACACCAAAAACTGAAACAATTCTGGTCATCCATTAACAATTTGCTAAATTCAGGCACTTAGCCCAACTAACCTCTACTACCGCCAACCATGCCCAACCTATTTCTTATCAAGTCACACTTCATATATTCAGTCACCTCCTTTATAAACAAACAAAAACCTTTTTCTTCACTAGAAAAACCTGACTCAAAAATTCTCACCCACTGCAGAATGCTAAGTAAACCAAGTTATTGCTTTTTACACCAAAATCTGTATCTAATACAAAAAATTCCTTCTCCTTCACCTAATCAAACAACACTTCTATCAAACCTATTTCTCATACAAGGTTAATTGGTGTCATTATAGATAACCATCTAAAGTCTGGTATTCAAATACAACACGCTATCAAGAAAACCCACAGTAAAATTGAACTTCTATATTGTAACAAACACTTTTTAACTAGCAATGCCAAAAAATACTCTCGGCATATTTCCTACCTTCACTACTCTATACTACCCCAATCTACACCAACCTTCAGCAATCTCTACTTGTGATGTCCCACCACTGACCTAGTAATCAAGGAACCTCAATCCTCACCACTGCCAACAGTGGGGGACATACAGTATTTCCAGATGCAGCTCTCTGCATCAAGTGCAGTTTCCCTTAAGAGCACACAGAGACTACAGTCAGTCTGAGGCTGGTTTCTCTCTCCTTCTCCAGATCCCCAATACGACTCCCCCACTGGCACAGCTAGAAAGTTGAGATCTCAGCTGAGTAACCAAGTCAAGGCCTCCAGCACCCTCTCTGTCCAACCAGTGCTTTGTGTCCCTGCCCCAGTAGCTGAGACACATACTCTTTGAGGTTTGATTTACACACACACACACACACACACACACACACACACACACACACACACACACACACACACACACACACACACACACACACACACACACAACTAGGAAAGACTAGCACAGGTTTATTAGCCATGCCCCCTTCTGCCTAGTCTATAAGGTAGTTATTACTGTCACCAGTCTGTCCTTATCAGCTACTTTAAGGCCCTTAACAAAGGGTGTCCAGTCTTACTGTGTAATGCTACTGTCAATACAAATGGTAGTTTGACCAAGAGCAAGGCTATTAGTAGTGCCCCACAGTGTCACCAAATAAGTATGCAAGTACTCTAGGAACTTAAATATGTCTCACAAATGTCAGCCAGAATGAAAGGTTTAAATATAGTTAATAATAAATAAAACAAGAAGAAAATAATCAGTAAACAATCACAGTTACATCAAAGTTCAAAATCACAGAAAATACTTAAAACAACATTTCAGGACAGTCTCAAACAGATAAAGAGTAAAACATCTAAATTAAAAGCAGCTCTATTCCTGACTATATCTAAAAGAAATTATTGTAACCTAGTTAACTTACTTACAGAGCAAGGCAAGTGTGGTGAATGGGTTTTCCGGCTGATGTTGTCAAGTCAAAGCCAAATACAGAATACTCTTTCTCAGAGATTTCTTAAATTAATATCTCAAGTATTACTGCTGAGTTAGCTTGCAGGATGGCATCAGTTCTTGTCATCTGACTTTAGTTCCCAAGCTAAACCCCCATTCTTAGAAAATGGCATCATTTAGCATCTCCCTGTCAAAATACATAGCTCTCAGATGTTTGCAGCTGCTGGAAGACATAAAACAATAAAACAATTACAAGACAATGTAGAAGGCTCCCTAGTTTTAGACATCCTGTCTCCTTGCTGCATTGAAACCATCTTCTATGGCGAAGTTATAAAGTAATTTAATTTCAACTATTTTTCTGAAGTTTTGCATGCTAACCATCTATGTTCCAGTTTCCACTGTTAAAATATATGCATTTACACAGTTACAATAGTGTATATACATTTCTGTTCTTTTCCAGTAGGGTACACTGTGGATACATCTTTAAGCTAAGTACTCTACAAAATATCTCTTCAGTGCACACGTCTGTACAAACCATCTTATATGACATACAGTTATAATACATTTGTAACACAAGCATATGAATCATGTTGATATTCACAAATGATATATGATTATTTACAAAAATTCCAGCTAGCTATGCTAACAGTACCTCCTTTTGTCACACTACTAGCAATAAAACTGAATGATGCTATAACAAGATACATTTGCCACTAACCAAACTGCTAAATCCCACCACTGCTAAGCATTAAAACAATTAGGCTGGCTAGAAATTCAGCACTATCTCTCTGTCACCCAGTTGGCAACTGTTTATAATATAAACCATAAACCACAAGACTGTCTTGCACTCCACTAAAGCAATAATGCCCAGGAGGGTGTGTGTTATTGTGGAAATAACACATGCCAAGGGGTGTTCTGAGGTCTGATATCAAAATAAATAAATACATGTCAAGGTATTGCAGCTGTTTATCCAAACCCCACACCCCCTTCTCATTACTGTCCCTGATTTACAATATAGTGCCACTTTATATAATTATTTCATAGGTAAATAAAACTGATGATAAAGTTAGCCAACAAAGCCATATACTAAGAGTGTTGTGCCTCTGAAGGACTGCCTGTTGCTATCAGTGCTCTCTGTCATACTCTCTGTCTCTCTCTCTCACTTATGCTTTCATGGACTCAAGCACACACAGACACACACACACACACACACACACACACACACACACACACACACACACACACACACACACACGCACGCACACACACACACACACGCACACACACACACACATGCAGACAGAAACATACATGATCGCTACATTCCATGAATCAGTCCCTATTAACCATAACTAAAACCCACAACTCCATGAACAAGTCCCTATTAACCTTAACTAAAACCCACAACTCTTCTTGTCCATCCTTGTCCTCAAATTGTGTCTACAAACTCTGGAATTCCACTACCATCATACAACAAACCAACCTATCTAGATTCAGCACTTTAAAAATACTCCAATCGAGATTCAAAAACTTGTTAAAACAACACCTTAAAACACTTGGCCTGGTCTTACATCTCCCTAGGCTAAAATACCCTGACCATTGCATACATATATTACCCCTTATATCTCAACAAAGCAAATTCCCAACATTAGTTTCCTATGGTCTTCAATCCCTCTGCCTTTACTACCACTTCTACTGTTACTGCTTTCACCTAACAAGTTCTTCCCTCCAGAAAAATTCCAAGTCATGCTTTCTACCGTATACATCTACCTGAACTTCACTACAACTTTCCTTTTCTCTGTATCACCTAACAATATACACACTACTCACATTTACTCACCTACTCTCTGCTTTCTACTCATCAACTCTTACTCATATTTCCCACACCTCCTCTCTTATTTCTCCTACCCTTACATATAAAATTGTAATTTCACATTTTAAACCTCACTGTGTATGGTAATTTCTTGTGTATTGATATGTAAGGATTCTGCATTTTATTTATTTTAGTTTCTCTGCTACAGCTGCCTTTCACCTATTGTATGTCATATTGTGATTTTTATATTTTCTCTGTCGTGTAAAACTGCCTGTTTTGTAACTGGAACTTTTCTCTGCAGGGGCACTGCTGAAAAGTAGCTACCACAGCTTTCTCACAAAAACAAAATAAGGGTCTAAATCATAAAAGTACACTGATCACCATAAACCCTTGTCCTTCTTCTCAGTATTTTACAGATTACTGAGGAGCAATTTCTGCCTTGCTTATACTGTCCCGACTGGCTCCATCCTCTGTCCTACTGCACAACTGAAAGTCCATTGGTGCCATTCACACCCACTCAAGAGATCTTAATATCTTTTGCAACATAACTAAAATATGTTGGAGGGATAGATATGCATCACAGAGAATACCACTTTTCTGGAATTGTTTTCCTCTCCACATTAAGAAAAATACATTGCTTACACTAGTCAAGTGTAATCTGGCTGAATAAAAGGGAAACTGCAAATTCACCCCTTGTTTGGCACTTTGTGTCCCTTATGGATAGGGTTAACATATAAAAATGTCTTGGTTCCGGGCTATTCACACTCAAACCCATGAGCTCAGGGCTATTATAATGCAAGGGCAATAAACTGCATGAGGATGTATGGCTAGGCTTCAAAAGATCATCATGAATCATTAGCCTAGTAAGTATCTATAAGTCTTTAAAGAAAGATAAACCACAGGTCACGTTTCCCATTAACTTCAGTGTAATAAAAAATAACTTCACACCCTGGACACAAAAAATTCATACACACAACATCCCAAAAGCAACCCTGCCAACCTAAGCAAATCCTCCCAAAATGAAATTCATTCTAATAAAACAAAAAAGTGAAATAAATGATAAAAATAAAACATAAATTGCAACTAGTCATCCAAAACATGGTGTTACTGGCAAAAGAAAAGAATGTTCTGAATAATTAATAATGTATAATTAAATTACAAAACTCACAACTACTGGCTCTATAGAACAAAGGGAAGGAGCTCTGCCATTGATTCAGGAGGTAGGGATTTGATTAGCAGTCTAGGCAATAGAGGAGTTAACAAGGGGATGGAAAAGAATGAAAGGACTGGCATACTCATCAGTCTGGGGGGATGAGGACTGAGTGCTCAGGACAGGTGTAGCTGCCATGTTCCTGGGATATGACCATGGAGGCAGGGTGTGAACTTACATTATCTAATAGCTTTGAAGGTAAGTCCCAAAACAGGGATGTTACCTTGGAGATGGTCATGTTCACCTATCAGGTCGATCAGCATAAAAGCAAGTCTGGATCTGGGGCATGGGGCTCAGGCTTAAGCCACCATTTTACAAGGATCATGGTCTGTCCCCAGATAACCTAATCCTCAGCCCTGGTAGCACCAGGGCTACAAATGTGGCACTTATGTAACAGGGGAAGAGAGCTGACTGTTGTCAAGCAATAAAAGAGAACTAGTGCCATTATAAAGGTAATTTCCCAAGATAGCAATTCTGTTTTATTGTTTGAGATAAAGGTGTATTTTACCTCCAATAAGATTTCTCTCTTGATTAATTTCTCCAAATGTTTTGAGTTTCTTATATTGTGGCAGGAATATACTCCATTCCTGAGTCAGGGTACGATAAGAGTTCAAAAACTTAGAATTGTTTCAGTCTATGTTGCATGCCAAGAATGCTCGAAAGAAACCTAGAATGATTTGCTATGGAAAAATGAGTTGCTTCACCAGTTGTTCCAAAATGAAATGCTTTAAATATTTCCTATACACACACACACACACACACACACACACACACACACACACACACACACACACACACACACACACATAGATAGATAGATGAGATAACGGCTAGGGATGAAGTTAGGGGCAAGGGAAAAGTTATGACTCCACCATTTAAATTTTTTTTTCAGTTTTGTGTATTTTCAGTATTTTACTTTTTGAATAACCTGCACTAATCACCTGTGTCCAATGCCTGTGCATTTTGACAACTTAATATATAGTCAAACATATATACATATATGTATTTGGGAACCTAAATTTCCATTGAAAGTGCAATGGTCAGTCCTAAAATCATTGATTGCAATGCATGAAAAACAAAAAAACACTGATACACAAATAATCGAAAAACAAAGAAAACAGATGTTTTTGCAGGGGGCATATATATATATATATATATGGGTTCATGTCAAACCCACGACATGTTCAAATATCGAAAGTCAGTACACCGAAACGAAACCATCGACATTTCAAAACATCGACAGTACAGGTATACGAAACTACAGCGCTAACATGGGTCCTGCAAGGGGAAAGTAAAGGATATGATATGATACTGTACCCATACTACTTCCCCCTTGCAGGACCCATGTTAGCGCTGTAGTTTCGTATACCTGTACTGTCGATGTTTTGAAATGTCGATGGTTTCGTTTCGGTGTACTGACTTTCGATATTTGAACATGTCGTGGGTTTGACATGAACCCATATATATATATATATATATATATATATATATATATATATATGTGTGTGTGTGTGTGTGTGTGTGTGTGTGTGTGTGTGTGTACCAACTCAAGATTGCACTACAGCAAGGAAAGGGTAGATTCCCCATTCCCCACTATACCATGTTCTCTAACATGAACAGCACTCATTTTTCAAACAGCTGATTTTTGATTAGCTCTACAAGCTCTTTCCTCTTTAGTGAAAACCATCATCAATGAAACTTCATGCACCCATATATATGTGTATGTATGTGTATATATATATATATATATTCATCTAACTCTTCTCATCTCTTAACTCCTTCCTCCTTCCCGCACCCTTCTCTCACTAGTTTCCACTCTCCCTCTACTTTACCAGACTACCTTCTCCTATATTGCATGACTGACTTTTAGCTTTTACTAACCCCATGCACCTCCTTCTCTGACTTCCCCTATTCTCATTTCCCTACCTCGATGCCATCATAAATCCTTACCCCTATGCCTTCATATTAACCTTTACTTCCTTGTCTCCACGTATTCATCAAATATAGGTTCAGTTGATATACTCCTTTTGAGTCTAGCAGCTTGCTATTCTCTTTTGCCAAACATCACAGTATTATGCTTTGTTTGATGTACTAGATTACTTCATTGAATCATACTTCATAATATGTAATTTTTTTCCCAATACATTTATGCATCTTTTTTATTTTTATATATTATTATAAGATAGTTTTTATGCCAATTATGTTTAAATTTCATTTTGTATTCTATGTATGTACATTGGAGATTTTCTCTCCAGGCCTCCACTGAAAATGGGCTAGCCTGGCCCAGTGGACTTTCACAGTAAATAAATATCAATAAATAAATAAATATATATATATATATATATATATATATATATATATATATATATATATATATATATATATATATATATATATATATATATATATATATACATATATGGGAGCTGTGACTTTAGCAGACAGTCCCAAATGTCAGCATCTGTTATGTCCATACAGTTCCATCGACAATGCAGATGGTCAACAGGTGTGTGAGACTGACAGTCTCCGGGATTGAGGAATATACCCCTTCTGCAAGGATAGTACAACCTTGAAGTTAGTATATATTATTAGCAGGTCATGTACGGGTGCAGCCCCTATATGGCAGAACCCCCCCCCCCCACAAAAAAAAGAAACAAACATGTTTTTTTTTTTTTTTTCTTTTGCATGCGAGAGGATTTTCCTTGTATAACTGATGTGGACTGCCAGTGTTTGTGCTGACAATTTTTTCTGGTCAACATTATTGTAGTTAACATTCGGATGTGCTGATTATAGCCACTATATACATTATATATATATATATATATATATATATATATATATATATATATATATATTAGGTCTGCTATGGTTGATTGAAAACTCACTTGATTGAAAATTAAATTACTAGGACCACTTCACTGAAAGCTCACTTCACTGAAAACTCACTTCACTGAAATTCATTTCGTTGAAAGTTATAAATGGCCTTTTCCCCACTGTAGTGTGACCCTGGAGTTAGTATATAAAGTAAGGGGGGGGCACAGCCCCCCAAATTTCTTGGTTACATATTCTCTTTTGGAAACAGTTATTTATTGCACTTGTAAGTATCACTGTGTATAGTTTAAAATGTTTACAATGTGTGTGGGGGTCTGTGCCACCCGCACCCCCCCCTTACATTATATGCTAACTCCAGGGTCACAATACAGTGGGGAAAAGGCCGTTTCTAAGTTTCAATAAAATGAGTTTCAAAGAAATGAGTTTTCAGTGAAGTGAGCTTTCAGTGAAGTGGTCCTAGTAATTTCATTTTCAGTCAAGTGAGTTTTTAATCAACCGTAGTAGACCTCTGTCTATCTATATATAAGATATTGATTATATCTAGTGGGTATTAGGTTAACTGCATATGTTTGACTAGGCAGTTGATTAATAGGTGTAAGAGATCTTGGGAAAATTGTCCTTACTCTGTGTTCATGTGATCTCAGAGTTTGTATATATAATTAGCAAGGGGTGAAGGAGGTGCTGCTTTCCCATATTGGGGGGGGGGGTGCAGGGAGCTTTCCCCCTGTAAAAATGATGCTTTGTTTGTTTTTATAAAATTAGATTATGATTGTGCCAAGGCTGTTTCTTGGTACAGGTGTTGCATTGTGTCAGTTACATTGTTTTTGACCTTAAGCGGTTAATATTTTTGCAGTCGACTTTGGAAGTTTTATATTAAATATAGTACACCCATATATATCCTAGGATATTGACTGTGAAGCCTGGAAAACACACAATTCATTATGGAGTTGTATCTTTGTATTTGGCAGGATTTACCAGAGAGTCAGGCTTGGAAGGGAAAAACAGAGTAAGGAGGTAATCCAAAGACAGGCAGCCTCATTAACCACTTATATGGAGCAGCTGCCACTGGTGTTCATGATGGAAGTTAACACTGATGAAATCAGATTACTGACCACTGCTTCTAGAAAGAGAGTTCTAAAGAGGAGTTTCCTAGTACTAAAAGCTACATATAAAGGATAAAAGTAGTCTGAATGATGTCCCAGAAATCTGGAAAACTGATGAAATAAACCATGTCAGTATGGATAAGAGTACTGAAGAAAGACTAATTTTTATAAGTGCTCTTTATTTACTAGCCATATTTGAGGAAAACACTTGGTATTGTGGAATACTGAAATTGTTGATCTGAACTTTGTGGAGAAAAATTGGCAGTACATGAATGGATGTGTTTCTTTTATTTGCTACTCCCCATTTTTGTTTTTTTCTTTGTAAATAAACCTCAATTTAAAAACTGAGAAGTTGTTTCCAAAGATAATTCTTATTGCTGCAGGCACGTTTATTTGCTACACTGGTAGAGAATGCAATCAAAGGCACAGTTTTAATTATAAACTGTGAATTTTCAAACTAGCTAGTGAGCTATATAAAGGCAGATGCCCTACCTGATTTGTTCTCCCCCAACCCAGAAATCAATACCAGCCTTCCAGAATGAACACAATGGTACTTCTTAAAATAGTAATCGCTGACACTTCTAAATGGATACAGAAAACTTTAATGAAAAACGGAAGCAGAAAATGCAAAAAACTTTTGAAAAAAACACTCACCAGAGCTTAACAGAAGCAAAGACTACTGTAACTTTTAAGTGCATCTTGTGTCAGAAAAAAAAAAGAGACAGATAACTATCACTGCGATAAGATTATGTTTAGCCCTTTTGTCTTTTTTTAGCTACTTTTTTTACTTTAAAGACTTTCTCAGAACATGCAGTGTAGTGAACCTAATTAAAATAACTTTCCATTCGAGTCATGTGACATTTGCCTCTCCAATAATTAAGACACCACCACTAAAAATAAATTTTTAACAATTAAAGTGACTCATGTTTATTTAACTCTATTATCCCAAAAGTACATAATTTAATTAAAACTAATATATATATATATATATATATATATATATATATATATATCTATATATATCTATAGGTTTACTACCAAATGATTGAAGTGACTTATCACAACTAACTTGTAAAACAGACCACCGAAAGAACTGTGAGAGTCCAGAAATTAGTGGAGGTAATTTAGGACCTGGTCATTGACCACTCAAAGAACACCAGGCTAAAGGTTAAACCACCAAATTTATTTCTTCTTGAAGCACTTTTCGTCTGCTTCGTAAGCAGACTTCTTCAGACTTCTGAAGCCTTCTGGTATTCTTTGAGTGGTCAATGACCAGGTCCTAAATTACCTCCACTAATTTCTGGACTCTCACAGTTCTTTCGGTGGTCTGTTTTACAAGTTTTTTGTGGAATTTGTGACTTACCACAACTATTCAGATCCCTGAACTGGATCAATGGAAAACCATCCAGCTGACTGCTCAGAATGTCGATTCGTTTGGAAGGAAAGACTCAACATACGACTCCTTACCATCCACAAAATACATCAACTAGCATGCATACATATTTCTACTGTTTGCAGGGGGCAAGCCCCCCTGAAACCCCCCACACCCCCTGCTACTTATGTATTTTAAGTCCAATATTGCACTACAGTGAGGAAAAGGGTAATTTTCCCAATCTGCATTGTCGTGCACTTCAAAACACCAATGCTCAAAACTGCTACGAGTCGATGTTTCAGAATCAATGGGAATTGTGGTCACAGTTTTGCCTCACTGCACATCTGTGTTCAACCTCCTAACAGTCATGGTAAGTCACTTCAATATGTTGATAGTAAACTACATATATATAGATATATATATATATATATATATATATATATATATGAAAAAAATGTAAAAATATACAAAAATTACATATCATACAAAACATATACATACAAGATCTTACATTTCATGATCAAATTTTCAAAAGACATTTGATATTAGTATTTTCATTAAAGCCTGACATTCTAGCCATTTCCTAAAATATTTGCCAGTTAAGTTCTTTTATTTCCAAATAATTCTTAACATTACCTCCAAATGGGAGCAGGTTAACATAATGTAATAGGAAAAACAAAAACTTCCTTAAAATCTGTACACTCAAGGGAGTGTTTAGCAAGTGTATTCCCTTCATCCTTATTTTTTATTGGTAACACATGTTCTGCTATTCTTTTACTTAATTTCTGTATGTTTTTTCCTACATAAAAGGTGTGACAGGTATCACAGGTTGCTAAGTAAACTACATAAGTTGATTCACATGTAAATTTAGTATTGGCCCATATCTGTAAACTATTGAGTTTAAGCACTACATTTGAGCCTTTGTTCACAAATCTACACTGTCTATGCCCATTATACTTAAACATGCCTTTCTTGAAATGATTATCATTAGCAGGAGTGTACTCGAATATCTTTTTCAAGTCCCATTCATTTTTGTAACAACATTTTGGATAATTACCAAAAATTTCATTCAGCTCTTTATTCCCTTCTACTATACTCCATTTCTCATCCACAATTTTCCTAATGCCCATAACATTAGTAGAAATGGGTAAAAAAAGCCCTATAAAACGTTTATTTGTACATCTCTTCGTGGAGTGCCCATTAAGAGTGTTACAGTTACTTAAACTTGAATTTGAAATACCACTCACCAAAATGGGGGGACCTCCAACTTCTTAAAACTATCACTTCCCCAATAAGCTGATCTAGGTACGTTGCTGAGTAACCTCTATCTGAAAACAACTTTCACAAATGTTGAACCTTATTATGAAAAGAATCATTTGAACTGATTGGACAACTAATTTGAATGACGTGGCCTCTAACCACTTTCTTCTTCATAAAACTGGGATGATGACTATTTGCCATAAGATTATTATTGAAAAATGTATTTTTCTATAAATACTACTTTCAAAGACTCCCAAAGTTACATCCATTGTCAGTTCAATATCCAAAAAAATTAATTTTCACACCCTTTCCTCCTAGTGTGAGTTTGAGAAAACTCGTACTAGAATTCAAATCCTGAATGAATGTATCAACTTCTTCATGGCTACCTGTCAAACAGAACTAAATACATATAGATAATTATGTCCAGGTTGCTATGTATTTCACACTAGGTCTGGAAATATGACCAAATCGTGTGGCATAAAAAAATTAGAATTAGGTCTAGCAATTGGGGATCTCTCTGCCAAATGTTCAACTTTGGGGACATCAGGAAGATCATCAGGAACAAAAGTAGAAGTTTAAGATGTTCTGCAACAGAAGCATTGTTTGGACTGCTCTGAGATCTAGAGTCTGTATCACAGGAATAATGCAGCAATATCAATTCTAATACAGGAAGAAGATGTCTACAGTTTCTCCTGTATACCACACCCTTAGATTCTAAAACGTAAGATCTCAGCTTGTCACATATACTTGTTACTTGACCAATCCAGTTGAAACTTTTTGCTGTTTGTATCCTCACTGTCTCTTCTTCTTTCAATGGACAAAGACATCTGCTGGATTAATCATAGCTGGACTTCTGGAAAGAATGTTTTCTGAATAGTTGGGCTCTGATTGTTCTGTTGTTTTTTGCTTTAAGCCTCAACAAACTGGAACTGATCGGCACTGCTATTCTGGTTTGCCTAGATAGACGTCTCTGAGCAGGCAAGACAAGTATATTGTCAGGGATATATTTCTGAGATTGAATAAATTCAAAAAGACATTGGTATTATCACACTTTGACTTCTCTAGTAATTGCTTTGCACTCTGTACTGCACGTTCAGCTAGTCCATTTGACTGTGGATATTCTGGATTACTAGTAACATGTGCAAAGTCCCATTCTTTTGTAAATTTCTGAAACAACTGACTGGTAAATTGGGTACCATTGTCAGAAATAACTTTGTGTGGACTACCATGGACTGAGAAATGATATTTCAACTCGGAGATAATAGCAGTGGATGTTAGATTAAGTAGTAAATTAATTTCGAACCAGTTTGAATAAGAGTCTACCTACACTAAGTAATGCTGACTGTTCCACTCAAATATATCAGTGGCTACTGTTGACCAATGTAGTTCAGGAACTTGACTTAGCTGAAGTGGTTCTTTTTGCAAATGTGGTTTTGTACTATTGCATACTGAACCTGAGTGACCATGATGTAAAATCTGAATATATTCACATTTGTAAAGAACAGGTACAACAATTTTAGGACTTTTGAAAATAATACCATCTTCCATCAACATCTCATCTCTGCAAGGAAAATAAGTTTGCACTTCAGGTGGTACACTAGATTGTTTTGACAGCCATCCAACATTAATGCAGTGGTTAAGCTTTTGCAAAATTGAATCCTTCTTTGTATAATCTCTCAGCTCATCAAGTCTCATGGTAGAAAAATTATGCACTTCCATGACATCAAAGTCAAAATTCTCGGCATGAAGCTGTCCTGTTGTATTTCTGGGTGATCTGGATAAAGTATCAGCCAGATAAAGAAGTTTGCCTTTGGTATAGACCATTTTAAAGTTGTACTTTTGCAATTTGAGTATCATTCTTTGTAATCTTACTGGAGCTGAATGCATATATTTCTTTAAAATAGTGACTAAAGGTTGGTGATCAATTTCAGTTTGAATAGCATAAGCCATAGTTATAATCATGGAACTTTGTACATGCAAATTCTATTGCCAAAAGTTCTTTCTCAATTTGAGCATATTGCATTTCAGTTTGGGTAAGACATCTAGATGCATAGGCTACTGCTCTGTTTTCTTGAAGAATGACTGCACCAAGAACAAATTTTAAAGCATCACAGGAAAGTGTAATTGTTTTATTGACATCATAGTATCTTAATGTGGGTGGGGTCACAACTTTCTGCTTAAGGCCTCCAAATGTTCTTTGGTGTTACTTCAACCAAGACTGTGTAACATTTTTGCATGTTAGCTCTCTCAAAGGTGCTGTCAGCTCACTGAAGTCTGGTATAGACTTTCCTAGATAGTTGACCTTACCAAGAAAATGTTGTAGAGTTTGAACATTATCTGGTGCTGTCATCTCAAGAATGGCTGCTTCCTTGGATGGGTATAGTAGCAAGCCTGTGCTAATAAATAAATTACCTACATATGTAACTTCTGGTAGTCTGAATTTGCACTTCAGAGGATTGAGCTTTAAGTTCACTTCACGCGCTCTGCCTAGAACTTTTCTAAGGTTTCTGTTATGGTCTGCTTCACCATTGCCTCCAAGCAATAAATCATCTACTATTATGGCACAAGGATAACCCAAAAAAATTTGCTCCATTGCACAATGAAAGACTTCACTTGCAGAATTTATTCCAAATGGCATCCTGAGGAATCTATATCTTCCAAATGGGGTACTGAAAGTAGTCAGTAGTAAGATTTACGATCAAGCATCACTTGCTAAAATGAACGTTTTGCATCCAAGACAAAAAAAAACAGTGGCATTTGGTATTAAGACTGCGACTTCCACAACTGTGCGCATAGGATGATGTGGTCCCCTTAATGCTTTGTTCAAAACTCTTGGCTCAATACATATTCTGATTTCATCTGAGCCTTTTTTTTGTGGGCTGCTATCATAGACAACACCCATTCAGTTGGTTCTGTGACACGACAGATTACACCTTGATGCACCATTTTATCCAGCTGAGCTTTGACCTTATTCTGCATAGCTATTTGAACTTTTCTTGTTGGTCTGACCACTGGACTGACCTCTGGGTCTAACTTCATAGAATACACAACTGAAAGTTTGCCCAACTTGTAATCGAAAACATCAGCATACTCTGAGAAAATAGCTTCAGTAAAATTAGAACTAAGATACGTACCTATATGATGAATTTCTTTGGTAAAGGAAAGCAAATTCATTCTCAAATTGTCTCTGAAACCCAATAATGACTGCACAGGTTTTCAAACTACATAGAATAGTAAGCTGTAGCAGTTCCTAGCCAAATAACATGAAAGCACTACTGAGCCTTTGGTTTGAATTTCTTCACCTCCATAAGCAACAAGTTTCGCACAACTGACCACATTAAGTTGCTCATCAGCTCTCACCTTAGCAAAAGTGTCTGCTGACATAACATTACACTTTGAACCAGTGTCTACTTTGAGCTCGGTGGTTTAAAACACTTCATTATTTTCCAACAAATCTACTGCATCAACCTTTTCACCAATTACTGACATACCATTTATGCAGAAAGTAGAATTGCAGCTCTCTATGTGATCAACTTGATTTTTTAAGTGACCCTTCTTTATAAATGTGTGAGGTTTACTTGATTTGCAAAACTTTTGAAAATGGTTACATTTTTTACACTTGTAGCATTGCTGACCAAATGCCAAGCATCTTTCTCTTTTAGACCCATGATTGGCACCACAAGTTCGACAGTTAATAATCAAGTTTGATTTGGGTTTTGCTGACTCACCTTTGTACTACACTGAGCATGTCCTTTTCTTAGAACTTGCTGGAAAACTACAGGTTTTACTTGCCACACTCATAGGGGTTACAGTTGCTATGTGCTTAGGCCTGCTTCTACTAGCCACATGTTGCATGCTGTCTACATTTGCCCTGGAGCCTGCTGAAACCATGCTCTTATCATTTGCACACATACTTGTGTGCCTTTCTGTAACTACAAAGATTTGATAAATTTCAATAGCTTTTCTCAGCATTAAATCACTGTCATAAAGCAACATCATTCTCACTGCAGCACTATTAATACCATTCTCAAGCCTATCCTTTACTAACTTATCTTTTAAGTCACCAAACCTACATGTTTTAGCTTTGTTCCTCAGGTCAGTAATATAAGCTGCAAAAGTTTCTCCTTGTCTTTGATCTTTTGTGTAAAACAAATGCCTCTCTAATGTAACATTTGTCTGGGGGTTACACATTTCCCTGAATTTGCATTTCAAACACTAGTCATCTTCCCTTGATTCAGCCTGTACAACAATATGACGTTTTTCACCTTCCGCTTCATATCCTGTTGGTGCATACACAGGTGAATGCTCTCTTTCAATGGCCTCTGACCCAGTTAGGTTTAGCAAAATGAATGCCCTGGTGAGTGTATCTTTGCCAGAATAAGCTGCTTGTATAAAAATATTATACACTTGCTCAAATACTCTCTAATTCTCTGCAACATTCTGATCAAAAACAAGTGGTGATGGTTTTCGAAATCCATCTACCATGCCAACAAATTATAGTAAAACACAATGCAACCCAAGTCCACTTTTAACTGTACGAATATGCACACTTGCACATATGCCTGAAATTTATGCCAGTATTTGTAACTATGCCCAATCACACAACAAGCCTCTGAATAACTGAATTTTGTGAAATACATCTCTTGGGCACTGTAATACTCTTGAAATTACTGTACTGTAAGATATCATCTCATCAGTGTAAGAAAAAATACAAAATAACTGCACTGTGGGAATAAACTGGGCAGAAGAAGTTCAGAGTAAAAACAATTCAAAGTAATTGCACTTTGGAAATAAACAGTACACAGCACCCTGAAACGTTTCCAAAATGACTGAACTTTGCTGAATAACTCTTTACAGTGCAAGAAACACTCTGTAATGATAGCACTTTGCAAATAGACACACCCAGCATGACACTTTTCAAAATGGCTGTATTTTGACTGCACTTTATGAAATAGTTCCACTTTGCACACAAACAAACTCTTCAGAATAAATGCATAGTAATAAGCACACATTGTATGTAAGTGTACACACTTTGAGATACTTCAAATAGCTCTAGTTATTATTATTATTAGCTTCAATCAATGCAAAACAGTGGTTTTCCAAAAAAACATGCAGTTGCCTTGCTTTATTTATGCTTAATGTCCCATTTTTGCCCTTATTATATTCATTTTGCTTGTTTAATCTTTTTCCATGCCCATTATACTTTCCTTGTGCTAGTTTTACTCTAACTATGCCCATTTTATTTTAAATGTGCTCATTTTGCAATTCCAAGGTGATTCCAAACCCTTTATGTGCTTTTCTGATAATCGTTTATCAGCTATCTTAATTTTAAACATTTTGTTTAATTAATAAACTTTTCATGCCTCTCACCAGTTTAATAATGTGGTTTGTACCCATGTAATACTCTGGTTCATAGGTTCATAGGTTCATAGGTTCATACTAGGCTATCTGCCCAAGGGCATTTATAAGCCTAGCCCATAGTTATGTGGCTTTCGCCACCCCTTTAGTTTGAATAAAAACTATGCCTATCATTTTTCTGTGCCTCTGTCAAGCAGTGACACTGAAGTAATCCCTGGGGTATATCTGCGATCTCCCATCCATTGGTCAAGATTCCTCTTGAACAAGGCCAGCGAGGTGCTCTGCCTCACATGTACCGGGATTTTGTTCCACAGCATAGGGAGTCTCTGGGTGATGAATCTGTCCCTCCAGCATGTTCTATTTATAACCGTGTCAAGGTTTAAGTCTCCCACCCTTGTGGTTCTGAGGGATCTAGATTTTTTGAGGTGAAGCATATTCATCAAATCTGGGTTTGACATGGCCTTATATGTCAGGCACAGGTCACCTCTGAGCAAGCGGTATGAGACTGAATAAAGCTGGAGTTCTTTCAGTCGGGCAGCATAAGACATATTTTTGAGACCCTTTATCCTTTTGGTGAGGAACTTTTGGGGCCTTTCAAGCTGCATCAGGTGTCTGGTCAGATACATTCGAACGGGCATTGTACTCAATCATAGGTCTAATGAGTGATGAGTACAGGGGACAATGACCTCCCTTGATCTAGATGTGAATCCCTTCATGATCAGGTGGGCGATATAGAAGGTTTTCCTAACTACTTTAGCAACATGAGTGTCAAACGAAAGACTACTGTCAACTTGGGTCCCCAGATCCCTGATGACTTTTCTGTGCTCAGTGGATTGTCACCTATATGGTAGCTAGGGGTAACCTTGTTTTTCCCAAGGGTATGACTATGCATTTTTGGCGTTTAACTTCAGGCCATGGCTCTGGCACCAGTTATCCGTTTCTGTGAGGCCTTTCTGGAGGATATCTGTGTCAGATGTGTTTTCGACTATGGCCCAGTTTGCAGTCATCTGCAAACTTTGTCAGCCATAACCCTCCTGTGTTTGCTTGTACTTCAGAAAAGTAGATGCCGAACAAGAGTGGACCCAGGACTGAGCCCTGTGGGACACCACTTGTGACAGGCTTTGAGTCTGACATGGCTCCAGCAACTCTGACCCTGTGGGCTCTGTCGCTAGCCAGTTTGCAACCCATCTTGTGATGTATGGGTTTACATTCAAGCTGATGAGTTTTTCGATGATACCTGAGTGGGGTATTGTGTCAAGGCCTTTGCCAGGTCGAGGTAGGCTGTATGGACTGCCTTTCCCTCATCAATGGCCTTGGTGACTGTCTCAAAAAGTCAACCAAGTTTAAGAGGCAGGATCTGCCTTTGACAAAGCCAAACTGGGTTGGATCCAAAGTCTGCAAGTTCCCTATGTCTTTATTTATGAGTTCCATTATGATCCTCTCCATGGCTTTGCAGATAAGGCTTGTCAAGCTAATGGGGTGGTAATTTCCAGGGTCTGTGGAGGCACCGCCCTTATGAAGTGGGACCACAGTCGCGTGCGCCACTCCTTGGGCGTATCCTGAGGTGAGGCTAAGATTAAACAGCTGTCCTAACTGTGGGTTTAATTCCTCGTTGAGTTCATGAAGCACACAGCCGGGGACACCATCCGGTCCCATGGATGCTGTGTTTTTGCCTTAGTGAGGGCAGTTCTCACCTGGGCATTGGAGATGTTTGGGGGCTACAATCCTCTGGAATAGATATCTCTCCTTTTGGGGAGAAGTTTGCACTGAACCTGTCAGCCAGTATGTTAGCAATGTGTGTAGGTTCAGTAATTTTCACATCATTCTGAACTAATTCTGAGCATATCTGGGAGTTTCCTCCTAGGTTTCTAACATAGCTAAAGAAGGCCTTATGATTGTCTTTAGAGTCCTTGGTGATTTTTCTCTCAAAATTTGCCTTTGATGATTTTATGAGAGCTCTTAGTTTTTTACTTATAATGATCAAAGGTGTCTTACCTTTCAAGGATTTTGCTCTATCTTGTAGTAGCTTCCTCCTTTTGTTGTGGAGCTTGTTTATGGCTGGGGTCCACCAGACTGGACGCTTGCCTTTGGTACAGAGAGTCTTAGTTTTGTTTGGGATTGCCTGATCCATGCAGTCCTGTAGGTGCTGGTAGAAGGCATTTGTAAGTGATTCAGCGGTTTGAGTAATGTTTACCACTGGCTCAGGGGCCTTAAAGGAGACCACACCAGTTTTTAGAAGTGTGAAATCGGCTTTTGAGAAGTTTTTCACTGTGGTCTTTTTTGTTTCAGGTGGGGGCGGGATGAGGACCTCCAGCGAGATTAGTTTATGATCTGATCTCACCAGTGAGGGGTATACTTCGGTGTTGAACATTTTGATCCCATGTTCGTGATGATGAGATCAAGTATGTTTTCACCTCTTGTGGGGATGGTGACTAGTTGTTCCATGGCATTTGAGTTTATGAACTCCAGGAATCTTTGGGTTAGAGTTTTCGGGCTTGAGTAGTGTTCCCAGTCTATATTAGGGTAGTTGAAGTCACCTAGTATGATGGTGTTTGGAGATACATTTATCCTCCAATGTTTTCAGGAAGGCCATGTGAGGTTCCTGAGTTTGAGAGGGTGGCCTGTAACATGCTACAAATTGCAGAGCAGTCTTGCCTATGGTTAATTGCACCTGGATGGTCTCCAATGCATCGTGCGTTGCCACCAACCTTGAGGTGTGGGTGTCCTTTATGAATATGGACACCCCCCCTCCTTTCTTGGTGTTGTCCGGATTTTGGGGCCAGAACGTATGATATGAGGTGAAACCTGTTAGTGCTAGGGTGCTCTCAGGAGCCTTGAACCAGGTTTCTGTCACAGCACAGACATCGATGTTCTCCATTTTGAGAAGGGCCTCGAGTGCGTGCATCTTGAGATTGAGACTTCTGGCATTAAGCAGCATTACCCTTAGTTTTTTCCTTTTGGTGTTCTAGGGTGGTAGGTTTAGAATTTGAGCCTTGCCTAAAAAGGCACTATGGGGTGGCAAGAGCCTTTGCCAATATCCGGAAGCCCAGGGTGACAGGTGCAAGCCGTCCCTTGAAGCAGCGTGGCTTGTCCAGCATGTCATCCCAGGCAGACAGACATTGGATCCCCTTTGAATGACACCAGAATTTAAGCCAATTATTAAAGCTGATCATCTTATCACTGTATTGTGGCATCATTCTAGGTGAAGGTAGGATACTGCTCAAGGTCAGGGTCATACCTGCCTGGGCTACATAATCAGAGAGCTCCTCGACGTCCCTTTTCATGTAGTCCAAGGAGGTACGTCTCAGGTCGTTGACACCAGCGTGGACAATGACTGAGTCATACTTGTACCTGCTGTTGAGAGACCTGAGTGCTTGCGTTATGTGGTGGATTCTAGCGCCCGACAGGCAGCTTACTGTGACCTTCTCCTTACTCAGTCTGGTGAGCGGGACGTCAGTGTGTCTGACTATGGAATCACCAATGACAAGTGTCTCTGGCATTTTGTTTGGCCTTAAGGGCTGTGACTGTTTGACACTCTGACTGTGTGGTCTATGTGTTGCATGTGTTGGGTCGTGAGGTGGTAGTTGTTTGGGTGTCTGCTTTGGTGGCCTCTGCTGTTTTGGTAAATTCTTGATCAGAGCCTCCGAGTATGTCTTTGTGTGAGTATGTGTATGATTTGAAGTTGTGATGGTACCATGTGTGACTGGGTATGTATTGTGTGTGGTTGCCTTCTCCTCCTGTCTGGTCTTGCCAGTCCTATGTTGAGAGAGCTCAGCCTCCAGTTTGGCCGTATAGTTGCATCTCTCGCATGTATTTGTGTTTTGTGGGAGAAGGAGAGGATTGTTCAGTGTACATGAGGCAATTGTAACATTGCCTCAATATTCCCAGGTTTACCAGTTGAGCTGGAGAGGACACTAGCAACTGATCCTCGACATACTAGAAGTAGTAGATAAAGAACTTTCAAAGGACTCCGGGAAGTGGGTTTTAGGCTGGTGGGGTACTATCTATAATAAGAGTGCTTTATCAAGGTGCAAGTACTGTAGGAGTAAGTGCTAGGCTTTACAGATAGAGAATAGTCTACTTGGGAATCAAGTAGAGATGAACTTTTCAGTTATAGGATATGCTGGTTAGATCAGCAGTACAGTTTAGCGTGTTTTATAGCAGGGGGCTGAAGGGAGCTAGGAATTGGCCCAAAACGACCAATGGACTACTAGTTTCTGGCTGAAACTTCACCAAATCGGACAAAAAGGCCGCTCAGTGCTTCCCACTCCCACTGGTAAGCAAAGAAACTTCCCTCCTTCCTAATAAGGCAATGGATCAGTAACATTCTGTTTTATCTTTTTTATACAATAAATAGTTTGTGCAAGTTTTCATTACTTTTGATTTGTTTCTGGTCCTTTTTTGTGCTCAGTTTACTTAGTTTACCTTCTCTGTTAATGCTGCACCTTGTAGCTCTGGAAAGCACTCTCTGGAATCCCGGTTCTGACACCATGTCGCTTGTCCAGTCAAGATAAAACAGACAAGCATTCATGGTTTCTGTTCAAGCAGCTTTATTATGTGCAAACACATCAGGATTAATGCTTAACTTTAACTTAGATAAACCCTATAAACAAACTAGTTATCACACTCATATATGCTCACTCTCTGGCTGCACTATCAAAATGGCACTGAAGCTAGCATGTGCTTGCTACTTATATGCCCTTGAAATGCTTCTTAAAGGTACAGCACACATACACTATTCTACAATCTGAAAATTGGAAAACTGATTGCATCTGTTACAAACATGATATGTCTGCAAAAGAAGATGACTAAATTAACCATTTCAGCACAGGACCCTTGAAGCACATATGCTGACAATACATTAAACATAATTATATGAGATTTTGGAGACATAGATTGAAGGGTGAATATTCAATACATCACACAATGATTTAAATTGTATTTTTAAGGGTCTGAGTATATGGGTAGACCCATTGCTGAGTTTTTCTAATCATATCAACCAATTGGTTAACAATAGCGGTAAAGCTACAGACTGCATATAATAGAGTCTAGGAAATCAGAAATAATTGAATCATTGTTTGTAGGTTACATTAGACCAAAATTAGAGAATAGAATAATAATAATAATAATAATAATAATAATAATAATAATAATAATAATAATAATAATAATAATAACAATAATAATAATAATAATAATAATAATAATAATAATAATAATATGGAAACTTTATAAGAAAACTATCGTAAATAAATTGGAAAGAGTACTGCAGAAATACATCTACGGCATCCATGGATGTGAATGCTTAAGTTATTATGAAAGATGAAAATGTCTGAACTTATTCAATGTATCACATAGATATTTAAAAGGAGTCCTTATATGGGTTTACAGGGCATTTAGCAACAACTACTTCTGGGAATTCTTGGATTATCAAAGACTGGTAGAGAATCATTTGTCAATCTGTGCAAGAAATTATGTAAGAATGACAGATGTGCTAAGTGTTTCTCTGACAGAGTAGGTGATGCCTGGAATAGACTACCAAATTATATTACAGCAAGCGATGATCTAGATGACTGTTCTACTGTATTGGCAGACAAGAAGGCCATTATTGCCCATGACTGAAATATATGTATGTATAAAAATAAATAAATAAGCATGTATGTATGTATATAAATGTTCTGAAGCCTTGAAGAAAAGCTGAAGTTTCTATAGTAAGTATGTTTCCAGAGAAAGTTAAGACACCACTGACATAGCCTGAAGTTAAAAAAAGGAGAAATTGTCCCTATCTCAGAAGCATGATATAATGGAATCTGTACTTGGATATGACGACATATTATCAGACAGGCCCCACAGAATCAGTTTAATCCAACAGAACACAGAGAATGTGCCTGGTGAAAAGGTAAATTGGAATCTGTTCCAATTACCAGAATCTCAATACCTATCAGTTATGAAAGAGGTTTAGAAAATGTTGAAATATGGAGTCATAAAAAAGAATGTAGAGTGAATGCAATACCTGTATTACACTTCTCCCCAATCCTAATGGGTCTATAATACTTTCCAATTACTTTAGTGAATTAGATAGCAAATCTGTACTTGATTCATATCCTATGCCCTGGGTAGAAGACCTAACTGCAAAATTGGAAAGGCTAGGTTTCAGTCTGCATTCATCTTAATCATAGACTTTTAGCAAATACTACTAGCCATAGTAAGTAATAAAATGCATTTTCCACACCAGATGAACTCTTTCATTAGAGTGTTCTACCTTTTAGTCTCCATTGAGCATTGTATCTTTACACATACCACATAGCAGACATACAACAACCTATCTGGATGATGGAGCAATATTTTTAAAGTCTGGGAAAGTCACTGTCTTGAAGTTCAAACCATTTCAGCTTCACTGTATTAAGCTGAATTGACATCTAAGCTAGCTAAGTCCAAGTTATGCATGACCCCAGTGTCTGGGCTATGTTATAGGCAAAAAATAGTGAAATCACACGTCAAGATAACTGGCGCAGTATAAAACTGGACCATGTCACCTGCTAAGAAAAAGGTTAAGGCTTTTTAGACCTTGCTATAGTTATCATAAATGTATTTCCAATTTTGCTACCTCAGCATAGGTGACTAAAAGATATACTGTTCCAAGAACCATTGTTAGTGACTCCAGACCTTTGCAAATAATTCTTATTGTACACAGACACTTCTGGGGCAGTCAAAGGTGTAATCTTGTTTCAGCCTACAGATGGAGATGAATCTATTTATTTAAGTATGAAACTCAACAATGCTGTCATGTTATTCAGATATAAAGAGATAAAATGCTATAACTCATTTCCTGTGGAAATTTGAACTGTAACTTCCAATGGATGGAATCTAAGCTTTTTGACAGAATCATATTATGTCCTCACATTTCAAACAAATGCTCATATTTCTTGAACCTTAGGGGATACTAAAGAAGTATGAATGACAAACTCTTCAGCACAAACTATTTTTATAGTTGTAGTATTCTTTAGGTTTTGGGACTTAAATTGGGTTATATAAGTCAGAGTAAACACAGCCAGTAAGATTCATTAAACTCCATGGAGGCTTTGCGTGAAACCTACATGGAGTTTACGTGTTCACATTAATTACATATTCATGCAGCGCACCATGTTTAAAAGTAAAGAAGCATGGTTTCATGGCTGGCGACAGTGTTGCCAGCCAGGAAACCATATAAAACAACACAGAAAGAAAACGTGTTTACATGTGAGCAAACTAGGTTAGCAGGATTGCTCAGAATGTCACATTGATTACCAGGATTTATCATATAGCAACATATGTGGTCCAAAAACATTACAGGATAGTGTATACAGTGCAGACTATTGTGGAATCCCATTCCAGGCATTCTGTACAAAAGTTGTATAAATGATCTGTAAGGGTACATGGATTGCCATTAAAAATAAAGAGTCAGGAGTAAGTCTGTGTATTGAATAGGGACATGCAGATGAAATATAGGAATGAATATAGAAAAAGAGGACAGCAGAAGAGGGCATGTAAATGGAATTTGTAGAAGGAACAATAATGACATATCAACATGGTACAGCACGGACTACACAGTAAAAATTTATATTATGTGACTGTCAGACAAGGTGACATAACAATAGAAAAGGATGTTTTTGTGATATAAGCATCCTGACATGAACAATGGAGAGGACATATATTAGGGATGTTATATACAATTGTGGTTGGGTGCATATTGTGAAGCTATACAAACTGATTTCCATGAATATAACTGTAATGTCAGCAGAGGTCTCCAACAAATTCACAATGACAACAGTAAACAGAAGCACACACAGTCATGGACACTATCAGAATAATACCACCAGTAACCTCGTGTTTCTGCCATAACATATGTGCTTCTGAGTAATCATAGATAGTTCTGCATGAACACACTTGTACAACTATTATGACATGTCAGCAATCTGTGAGGGTAATCAAGCACATACTATACTGTATGTGAGATTATGATCAATCCAGGCTAGTTGACTGGTCTGGTGTGCATGGTGTATATATATATATATATATATATATATATATATATATATATATATATATATATATATATATATATATATATCACAATCCACACTGTCATGAATGTAACCAATGCCATCAATGTTGTCAAGCAGCTATGTATGTACTGTGTTTGTGCATCAGCCGAACAGGTATCGCACATGCATCTTGTATAACACCTTGATGGGGGTTCTGCACCATCAGACAGTAGTGTTTATGAAATAAAAATAATACTTGTATCACCAATAAGATATCTGAGAGCTCACTGTGGCAAAGGTGGTACACTTCAGTTACACATCACTGGAAAATGTGTAGGGAGGTACATCAAGAAGAGTGCATTGCACTCAGTCATTGGTGTAATAAAGGCTGTGAACTATTGAAATATTATGGCCTTTGATGGGAATGTACTGCACATACTCAGCAGTTGTGTTACATACAAGAGAGTAGTTACCACTGTGGCCATGTGCTGGTGGACATTCCACATGCCATCTACCCCAAGATACAGGTCACATACCACTTAGTCTGCTTATAGGGGTGTGATGTCTAACATTATCATTGGGTCGTGTATTTGTTTGGATAATGTAACAAATCCTGCCATGTTTTTGTTTCATCTCATGTGTTGTCATGGCTGTGACAGCAATCTGTGGTGTATGTTGACACTGTCTGTATTATACTAATATCACAGTTGGAGTCAATGATTGCCCACAATTTATAGTCATCTAGACAGCTGTTTGAACACAGGATGTGTATGTCATTCTTGAAGTCTGTGACTTAAACAATGGACAGTAAAGGGCCTAGCACACAGCCTTGATGTATGGACCTGATCACTGGACTCAAGATATAGGTCACTTCACACATTGTAATATACTTTGATGCTACGTATGTGATCCAGTGATCTACCCAATTGGTGATATAGGTGTTTATGGCCACATCTGACAAGGTTGAGTGAATACCTCAGTGTGGATTTGTGTCAAATGTCTTGGTCTGGTCTAGCTCTACAGGATGATAGTTTTGTCATCATGCGTGCTGTTGATGACCTCTTTGAGGACATCCAGCAGATGTAACAGACATGGCTGTAGCATTAACAACTCACACAAATATTGTGCACACAGCTGGGATATTACCACTGTCCATTTAGAAAAGGTCTATGGTTACATGTTGGTCTACCTCACAGATGAGGAGAGTCAGGATGTGTTTATACATGCATGCATCAGGTGCTGTCCCTCCTAACTCAGATGGATGCATATTGATGTACACCCTTCTATGGGAGCATATTCTATCTTGAGGGTGTGTTGAAGTGTACATCCAGCTGTGTCAGGTAAGTGTATGTTCTGAGTCCTCTATAGGTGATCTGTGATATTGTCATAGCCCATTGATTCTGTGTGGTAGGGCAGGATGAAGCTAAGTCAGTGCATACTGCCTGTCTTGATCTAGCCTAGGGTTTGGGCACAATCCCACACTCAAGTATCATTGAGAAACTCTATAGCTTGTTCCTTTACCCGTACACAGTTCCACACCGACACACTCTGAGGATAAAACACTTCTTTATTACAGATAAAATTCAGTTGTTGAGCGCTTTCATCTAATTTATATAGACTTCTTCAGAACAATCCTAAAACAGTACTCCATTTCTTAAATACTTTTTTTTAAAAAAATACGTCATTATGTCAATTAATATTTAAAGTGCCAGTGTGCTTATTCAAATAAAACCGCCCTTGTTTTTACTTTAATCAAATAATCTTATTACTTAAATACATTCCTACTGTGAAATAATACAAATACTACTGTTGAATCATTATAAAATGAAACTTCTAACTTGTAGTATACCATTATGTATGATTAAAAATTCATTTGTATACAAGTACGAATTCCACTTTACTTCTTTAATTTACTATATTCTCTAAAATGGGCTTAATGGATATATGATCATTGAGTCCAGGGGGGGTAGAGGCATTTAATCTGATTTGCCACCTAGTCTCAAGTTCGGCAAGTTTCTTTTTAATGCATCCTCCCCTTGGATTCTCCTTGGCCATATCTAATATACCGAAATAAAACTCATTACAACCATTTGACTGGGCAATGTGCCTCCATAAGGCATTCCTGGTGTCTTCCTTTTTGATATTATAATAATGATCATAGATCCTTTGTCGAAGACACCTGTCGGTCTTCCCTATGTAATAACAGGAACACTTCATACAATAAGCAAGGTAAACTATATGTTTTGTCCTGCAATTTTAAAAAAAGTATTTAAGCAATGGAGTACTGTTTTAGGATTGTTCTGAAGAAGTCTATATAAATTAGATGAAAGCGCTCAACAACTGAATTTTATCTGTAATAAAGAAGTGTTTTATCCTCAGAGTGTGTCGGTGTGGAACTGTGTACGGGTAAAGGAACAAGCTATTTTGTTTTATTTCTATTGTCGACGTGTTCCTTAGTGTTTTCGAATCATTGAGAAACTCTCTCAGCTGGCGATTAACCCTTACATCACTAGATGATTAACTAGTTGGCTCATTGACAGAAAATATATATTTGAAAGATAGCGAATAACCTCTAGCAGTAGAGTTGTCACCATTGGCATACCCAAAGGATCTGTGTTGGGTTTTTACTGTTTGGAATCTATTCCTCGACAGTCCAGACTAAAGTGTATGGCCTTTAGCTTACCATGTTCACTGATTATTGCATATTGGGTGCAATCATTGAGTCTACCAGTGATGTTAACATATTACAGGAGGGGCTAACATGGACAAAAGATTGCTGCCAAACCCACACAGTCTACAAATAAATGCAAAATGTGCCATTATGTTTGCCTTCTGCACAGTGGAATTCCCTACTAATTCCAGCATCGACAACATCCCCCTAAGTTCAAACCCAGTGAAGCAAGACCTGCAAACACACATAGATAGCAATCTGAACTTCAACCACTAAGTTTCCACAGCAGTATGGAAAGGGTATGTCTTCCACCTAATAATTCAGGCCAGCTTATCCAGATCTGAGGATGTTATAACAACACTGTACACAACCCTCATCAGAACACTAATAGAGTATAATGCTCCCATTTGCATGCAGCTCACCAGACACCTGCAGCAGCTGAAGAGACCACAGAGGTTTCTCACCCAGAAAATACAGGGCCTACAAACCATGCCATGATGTATATGGATGGATTGAAAACAGTGTCACTGTAACCAGTCTCTGACCCTGCCCTGATGGAAATACTGCACATCCTCAAATCAGCTATAGCTGATGACATCAGCAGAGTCTGGTGAGAGGAAGATGGTAGTAGCAGTGTTCTACATGCTGGTGGAAAATGCTCTCTCCAGTTTAAACAAGTTCACAAACTCACACTCACATACAAACACACACCTCAGTTGACTGCAGTGAGAACAGAACCCCTACCTATCTAAGTACACTCACTAGAAACTTCAGTATTAAACACAAGCACCACAGTACAAGTCTCACTTGGAGAGTGTCAGACATTTTATAAGTGATGACATCAGCAGTGTCTGGTGAGGAAAATATAGTAATAGTGTCCCACTTGCTGGTATAAAATGCTCTGTGTAATGTCAATCAAGTGTACACACACACACACACACACACACACACACACACACACACACACACACACACACACACACACACACACACACACACACACACACACACACACACACACACACACACACACACACACACACACACACACATACACACGCACACACGTTGCCTGCAGTGAGAACAGAACTCTCTACCTAAGTACACCAACTAGAGAACTGTATAATTAAGGCAAGACTACAGCTCAAGTCTGGCTTAGAGAGTTTCAGACAACAGTTTATAGGTGATGACATCAGCAGTGTCTGCTGAGGAGAAAATGGTAATAGCAGTGTCCCAAATGCTGGTGTAAAATGCTCTCTTTCTAATGTCAGGCAAGTACACACACACACACACACACACACACACACACACACACACACACACACACACACACACACACACACACACACACACACACACCTGTTGACTGCAACAAGATTAGAACTCCTACCTAAGGGCACCGACTAGAGATCTCAGTATTTTTACAGCAGCACCATGGTACAAGTCTGACTCTTACAAAGCTGTAGGACAACATACAGTGGATGACATCAGCAGCGGATGCTGGAGAGAAGATGCTGGGTGGCCTGCATGAAATGGATATGTGGACATGTACAAATGTCAAAATATTGGCAAACCATGGGATTGGAATGCTAACTGTAGGATACACACTTATGATCCTCTAGATAGACATGCACACACCTCCCAGTTGACAACAACGAGAACAGAACCCCTACCTAAGTGCACAGACTAGAAAGCAATTAATTTCATGCAAGTGCCACGGCACACATCTGACATTTATAAGGCTGGAGGACAACTTATAGTGCATGACATCAGTAGTAGATTTTTGGAGGCCTGAATGAAATTGATGTGTATGCATTTCCAACTGTATAAATACTGGTACTCCATGGGATTGAAATGACTGCAGGATACATAATTATCATCTTCTGAGTAAATAGACCGACAGGCAGCCACACACACACTCACACCCCAGTTGACTGCAGTGAGATTAGAACCACTACCTATCCAAATACACAGACTGGAGAACTCTGCATTTTATGCAAGTGCCATTGCACAAGCCTGGCTTTTACATGACTGCAGGGCAGTTTATAGTGGATGAATGACATCGGTAGTGGATACTGAAGAGAAGATGTTGGAAGACCAGCATGAAATGGACAGTTAGCCATGTCCAACTTCCAAGTTATTTAATCTCTGCATGTTACCAGACTGATGAATGTATAATGTGTAGTATTTGGTGTTATGTTTTCAATGTGCAGGCATACTTTAAGATACAGCTTTATAAACATTATGCAAACAGGCATCCATATTACTACAAGTATTGGAAATCTGAATGTGTATTGTCATTCTGAAGATTTCCATGGTGTATAAGACAACATTTGTTATTTATTTATGTAGTGTAGTTGATATATTTGTGAACAACTTCTGAGAGACCAAGGTTGCAGTGCATGGGGGAGGTAACAGATGGCTGCATTGTACATATGTGTCTTTTTCTTAGATAGTGCCTTTATTTTGTTTGTATTTTCACATGTAGTTTAATGTCATGAAGACTAAATGGACAGTAAACAGAAGTAATACATGATATTGTACACTTTGCATAGTGCACTGCTGAGCAGTGGATTTCTGTGATGCCTGGCAAAGTGTTTGCGTATCAAACCACTTAGACCACAAACCAACAAGTAAAAACCAATAGTACAAAAGTCTTCCAGGCAAAGAGATAAACGAAACCAGACCAGTATTTATTAAGCACTTTTCGTCATTCATGATGTAATAACTCCTTCAGATCCGGTTCTTCAGATTCGGATCTGAAGAAGTTATTCCATCGTGAATGATGAAAAGAGCTTAATAAATACTGGTCTGGTTTCGTTTATCTCTTTGCCTGGAAGGCTTTTGTACTAAAGTGTTTGCGTATGCAAAATACACATTTCTATCACATTCCATGTCTGCAGTTAAGCAGTGTGCAGATGAAACCCTCAAAAATTCTGAGATTTCTCAGTATTACGGGTATGAAACACAGCTGCTGCTTACCTGACTCTGTGGCAGCAGGAGTAAATGCATTTACACATTTCTTGTAGAGACCAGATGATATAGGGTTCATATCTAGGTATATACATTTTTAAATAAGTTGTGATAATGCAATGAAACTATTCTTTATACTACATTCACTGTGTGCTACTGTGTATTGACAGAGGGAAGCATGGTTAAGTGGCATTGCATGAAGGTAACTGCACCACAGAAGAGCCCTTCACAGATGCTTGGCATTGTTGTGTGATGACAAACTCTGAGCAAACATAAAGGCCAAAAATTGAAGGGCTCCATTGTTTTTTTTTTGTTTTTTTTTTGTTACTAATGTGTGTGGTGTCTGATTCTATTTTTTGACTAGATTATAGGTTTCAAAATGGGGGTAGCTAGGAAAGTGGTGAAATGGGAGGCAAGCAGGGGGAAGAACAAAAGAATGTGCAGGAGGGAGGGAGGTAAGAACCATAGCTATCCACTTCTTAAATATGTACAGAATATTAGCTGAATTTGGGCTGTCACCTCAACAAAAAGGGGTGACAACTAAGAAATCATGTTGTTTAGTCAACTGGAACAAATCAAGTGTGTTAAGAAGACATGTAGGAATAGAGAGCTATGCATGGGGCATTCACATAAGAAGGGTAGGTGAGGAAGCAAATGCAAATAAACAGATCAAATAAGACAAGACACAGGGGTGGTGAGGGACACAAAAGGTTGGGAGACACCATGACCGGGGTGAGGAAGGGGACAACACAAGCCCATGCCTTTCAAACGTGGGTACAGTGAGAATCTAGTCCTCAGCTGCAGGGCTGTCATCAATGTGCCCTTACTTCACTGGCTTCTTCAGTGCTTGATCTCTCCTCCTCTTCCTCCTACTGACCATGAGGAACAGCAGCATCTCCATCCAGAGTAGTGTACACCAGTAATGCAGTGAATGACCCTACACACAAACCCTAGCATCTCCTGGTGGGTGATGAAATCCCCACTACTCCCGGAGAGTACCACAGCACCAGTTGCCAGAGTAATGCTACCTGAGGGTGCAGGTAGTAAAGGGGCAGTAGAGGCAGTACTGTTAGGTTGGGTCCCAGATGTGTTGGAGATTAGTGCCAGAGCCAGTGGGGGGGGGCAGGCTGAGCCACTGGGGTTGGCTTACCTCCCTCTGCTGTAAAATGTATAGTGATTTCTTACAGATTGATGGCAGAGACATTTTGATGACACATAATAAAAAAAGAGATGAGGGTTGAGGTGAGAGAAAAAAAGAGATAAAATTAGTACAGCATCATCATATGTGATATACAATGCACGATCACAATAATACAACTATTTCATCTGAAGTTTTACATTTAAGTATACTTCCTGACAGCTACAAACTATAACTATGGATTGCTCAAAATAATCCTTGCAATGTGCAGATATACCACACATATGCTTGGTCCCATTATACAGACCACAGTTAACAGCAGGGCATTTATGCTACTTGTGTAGAATTTAATTTATGCAATATTATTAAAGAATTGCAATATTGTATAGTTGTTACTCATGGTATCTGAAGCCACAACCTCTGACTACAGTCTTACACTTGACTCCTAAACTTGGTTTGTGCTACAGACTGATGCATGCATGCTTGCTTTTACAGTTAGGAAAGGCTTGCTTGGTTTGCTACTTCTGTATTTAAAATAAAACATTTTTCTTTATATTTTAAGGTTACAATAACGCTTCTCTTGGGCTACTTATATACCACTTGCTGCCCTCAGTCTCTTTAGATGACCAGTATGGGCCTGCCTGATTGCAGCTATTTTAGAATTAGCTGTGAAAAGAAAAGATCAGAATAGCATTATGCCTGCCAGTCTTGCTTATACTTACCTTATTATGTATTATAAATTCTCTTTATTAGCATGTGTATACAACTGTGGGATGTTGCTAGTTCAAAACTTATCCAACAACTGGTTGAGTGATCCCTCATGTGCCTTTTTGGGTTGTTGAAGTGGTGCCTACACTGTTCTCCAGTGCATGGGATGTCAGTTGCACGAGATACAGCCTTGGCCAGACTATTCCAAGCCTCAGAATTGTACTGGGAGTCAGAATAGTCCCCCTGCAAAAGCCTTTGGTTGTGATGTTTTATCAGGAGTCCAGTAAATATTCCGGACTCCTGAACACCATGCCCATGCACCCTGAATTGGACACCTTCCCCTCTAACAGCAGACAGGTCTAATCCCAAAGCAGTGCAATAGCAACTAATGATTTCCCACCAATTCCTGTTATGTTTACTAGTAGTGCGCAAACCTGAGTAATGATACCAACTGTGTTTGTATGATGTTAAGTGGAGAGCAAGACTGCCAAACAGAGAGGAAAGCAATTTCTGAAATTGGAAGGCTAATATGACACGACATTAGTTTAAGGAGTGTCTGTTGCTGTAACTGTTTGGTGATTTAACTTTGCAGACATGCCCTGGGGGCATAAATTTCATGACCAGACACTGTTTGTTTGGCTTTATACACTGCTAAAATTGATTTTTAAACTGTGGGATTCAATCCTATGCATAGGAGGAGAGCATTTTTTTCCACAGCAGTGATTTTCTGTCTTTGCCACAGAAAATGTTCTTCTCAGACATAGTCATGAATCATTTATAAATGCAGATGACAGACTGAGGTGTTAACCATGTATGTGTGTGACCTGATAAGGTCCTTGTACATACATTAATTTGTGTATATGCCTTATTTAAGTGAGAAGGCCATCCAATTCCAGACAGCAGAATTATACTTACAGAAACATAGCAGACAGTATGCCCTGAGGCATACATCAAAACCTTCAAAACACAGGAAGGATGTCTTATCCCTCATACATTTACTTCATATCAGCTCCACTATTTATAATTATGTATAAAGTATTATAAATTATATTTAACATAATGTAAAATGGAACAACAGTAAAATGCCTCCTCTAATGCCTTTCACATTCAACCTGTGGCTACAACTCTTATTTATAAGCTTCTCAAGAAACTTAAGCCTTGTACTCCATCCGCTGACCAACTCCCATCAGAATACCTACAAATTGCTGCAGAAGCTATAGACTACCCCATATCCATACTTATTAATAGGACTATCTCTGAAGGAAAAATCCCCACCTTATGGAAAATATCTCATATAATTCCTCTACATAAAGGGGGCTCCTCTACTGAGTTCTCAAACTTTTGCCCTATTGCCTTACTCTCCCCATTAGCGAAGATTATGGAAAGATGCATACACAAACAATTTCTCAACTACCTTCTACAAAACAGACTTCTAGCCAATTGTCAACATGGTTTTAGACCTTCCCACAGCACTACAACTGCCCTCCTCTCCTTCACTGACACTATAAATAACAACAAGAACAATAATCTCTTCTCCTCTGCTCTATTCCTAGACCTGTCAAAAGCCTTAGACATGGTGAACCATAACATACTTCTTGACAAACTAAATCGCTATTCTCTTGGCTCACAAGCACTTCAATGGTTTAGGAGTTATCTCCAAAACAGGCAACAAGCAGTGCTATGGGACAACAACCTATCTTCCTTACTCCCAGTAAACATTGGGGTTCCACAAGGCTCTATCTTAGGTCCCCTTCTTTTTTCTTTATTTATAAATGACCTACACGTGAATATACCCCAAGCCATCTACATTCAATATGCTGATGACTCAACTTTAATCTGTGCTGCTAATAATGTTTCCTCCCTCCAGTCCCTCACCCAAACAGTCTTCTATAATGTAGAAAAGTGTTTTATGGAACACTCTCTCCTTCTAAATCCCAAAAAAACAAAACTTCTTCTCTTCACTCCTACTCACAAATCTTCCACACCTTTCTTCACTATCTCCTCTAATAATGCTACCTGTATTAACCCAGATATGACCACTCGCCTATTAGGTGTAACTATTGATAACCGTCTTAATTTTGATGACCATATTAACAACACCATTAAATCAGTTAACAAAAAGATAGGTACTCTCTACAGAATTAAACCCTTTCTTAGCCCAGCAGCTAGAAAAACCAGACCCACCTGATCTCCACCCTTTTCTATGCCTCTGCTGTATATACTAACTTATCAAAAAATGACATGACCAAACTCTATACCTGTTATAATAGTATATCTAGATTCATTACTGCTACTCCCTTCAGAACTCACCACTGTCTCAACCTCAGGCAACTCGATTGGTTAGAACTAAATAGCCATTTACTCTATCAACAACTACTTATCATTCATAAGTCCCTTTACTACCCTGATGCTACCTCTAGCCTTACAAAACTTATTTCACCTTATAAAAACCTAGCTACACTACGCTCTGCTAATAAACTCCTAGTAGCCTTGACTAAATCTTACAATAAAGCTGGTGACTCATTATTTTCAAATTCTGTTGGGAAAATCTGGAATCAACTCCCTCAAGAAATAACTAACCTAGACTCCACACCCCTTTTCAAAAAACACATCAAAGAACATCTTAAAACTCAGTGGCTGTGTCCTTGTGCTAAACCCGACTGAAATTACTTCTCCCTTACTCCTAACTTCCCCCACTCTCCCCTAACTGTGCCTCTAAATAACATATTTAATTGATGTCAGCTACTTCTTTTATATTGACTCTACAAAAAAATTGTTTTATTTTCCTTCTCCATGTTATGTCATTTTGTGATTTTCTTATCAGTTTTTATTATTCTAACTTTAGTATGCTGCATACCTGAAATTTGTATTGTTAACCGGCTGTTTTTTGTTAACTTGCCTTGTGTTTGCTAGTTTTTTGTTAAATTCTTACACAAGCCTACCATTGTACTTTTTGTATTTTGCTTATCATGTTTTTGTTGTTAATGTTTGCTTACTTCATGTAATTGGAGCTTTTCTCCCCGGGCCTCTACTGAAAACGGATATATGTCCAGCTAGACTAGCCCGGTCAACAAATGTAAAATAAAAATAAATAAAATAAAAATAAAATAAATGTCTGGAATTAGCTGTATGAGAACCCAGGACCATGTGTATGGCAGCCCTGCAATTACACCTGTTGCCACAGAAATATTGAAATAACACTTAAATATTTTCCTACTCATTACTATATACTGAAGTGTCACAACAGTAAAAGTATGTTGCACTTCCTGTATTAGAACCCAGGATAATCTGTATTACAACCATAAACTTAGACTTGCAGCCATATGAATAGTTAAATAACAGTTGCAGAATTCTCTGTTCTTTCATAACTTCTGTGTGTTAGCCACAATGCAACCCTATTTAGCATATTTGTGTGGTGCCCAGCAGAAGTAATGGATTGAATCCATTTTGAAATTGTTGACTGCTTTCTGTCTGCAGGTGCTCGATGGCTGCGGGTGTTGGGGAAGCTTGCTATCCAATGCACAATGTAATTTAGTTGTATTGCATGGTGGAAAGCAAAAACTGCAACAATGTATCCTTTTTGACATTTAGAATGTCTACACCCTATCTGCAGGTATTCTGATTGCTTCCTGTCTGGGCCACTAGTCCATGTGTGTGCACTGCTAAGCATTGCACAAATGAAATAAGCAAAGCTAAACATGACATTTATTGCATTTCTTCATTTCCCATGTTTGAGGTAAGCTGTTCACACTGCAAACACTGGCATTAAAAAGGGAGGGAAATTATGAGAAAGGAAGAAAAGAACTATATTAAATAAACAACACTACAAAACTGATGCTGGTGCACAAGCAACATTTTATGCAGGTATGAATTTGAACACTCATTCTAATTAACTTTCAAAACACACTAAGGGTGTCTTATCCCTCTTTGCCACAGAAACAACTTTGCAGCAGAGAATGAAAATCATTGTGAATACAAGCAACTGCAACATCATCCACAGTATTAACAAGACATATGACAGTTGTTTTTGCATGTGTTAATTAAAGATGTAGTGCACTGAGTGATCACACAACCATTTATGACTATTGCTTGCATGCATGCAGCTCTGTCTTATGTCTTTGTGTTTGTTGCTCATGCTTGTCTTATCTGACCAGTAATCTGAATCATGTAGTCTGTAAGGCATTCTGTATCATTCTCCTTAAAATATATGAGGATATTAAATGGCAATATTATACAGTTGTCAAGAAATAAAGGGGAGGTTGAATGTTCCTGAACATAAACTGTTAAATGTGTGATACTTACTTACATTTAAAACCTTGATACCATTAGTTCTATACTTTGTATGTCTAACCTGGCTGACACACCCACTGGAGGTAAGGAAGACTGAATTATTAATGTGTTTCCTTCTCCTTACCAGTAATGATTTACAGATGTAATCCATTAGCAAAAACACTGAAGGAGTACCTGGACTATGTTTACATCTGATACACATAGCTAAATATTTGGTATTTAGCAATTCTAAAGAGTTCACACCTCTTTTGCATATTCATCATGCTCACAGCCCTGAATGTACACTATAAAAATGAAAATGTGTAGCTAGGAAACCTGAAGGTGAGGAGACTTGTTTATGTGGATAACACAGAAGAAAATTTTACTTTGGGATTTATTTGCACAGAAGACTGCGGATCTTGATATGATATGAAAAGTAAATGTCCTATACTGTCAATGACACAGGGATGTTAGCATTCTAGGATGGCCCATAGATGCCTCTGGGGAAGTGGTGGCCACAGGTAGGCATGACTGGCAGTTGCATAAAATTGAATGTTCTGTGGTAAATGTGTACACATATTTTTGGGACAGTTTATTTGATAGCACATTTAGCAGTTCACTGATGGTTTGTTAGCAAAATGTGTAATTTTCCTATTGTTTTGGGGGTGGGGAGCCAAGTTCCTTTTCTGTGCTGGCACAAATAAAATTTGCTGTTGTAAGACTCCTTGTTTTGGATCCAACCTTTTTTTATATTTGAATATCCTGTTTTTTTGTTTATTCAGTGGGTAATGTTGAAATACTACATTTTATGTATTATATCTAAGCAGTAATTGTATTTACATGATATTTATGTTTATTATCCTACTTTTGTGTTTTATGTCACCTAGGACTATGGCACCCAGGCATCCCAATACCCACAAACTCCCATTCAGTGACCCTGAGAATGAAGTCATTGTGGAAGCATTTAAGTGACATGGTGCCTTTCTGCTTGAGAGAGAATGTGGGGATATGTCTGACAGAACACAAATTTGGCAGCAGATAGTGGCTGATGTGACTGCAGTAGGTGGCCAGAACAGGACATATGATAAGTGTGCGATAGGGCACCTGACATAATTTCATCTGCCCGCAAGAGAGCAGCTTCAGTAGCCCATGAATGGATGGCTACTGTGGGGAGGCTGCTACTGAGCCACCACTGATACCAAATGAAGAGTTCCTGTCCACTGTCAGGGATCCAGACAGAGTGCACAACAGTATATCATTGATATTGGTGCTTCTGTTTCAGTGAGGAGAAGTATGTCCCAGGAGGAGCTTCCAGGTAGTCTTACCTATTTCAATTGTTAAATATTTATTGTATAGTAAAATATTGACAGCAATGCCTAAGTTCTGTTTAACGTTTTTTTTGGGTGGGAATAGTTGTAGATTGATACAGTTAACAACACATTCTAGTTGATTACACATGGCTTGGGGTGAGCATGTCATCCATGTCCTTGCTACAGTAGCATTAATAGACATATAAAAGGCAAAAAGTTTTAACCCCCTGTGTTACTGTCCTTACCTTTTGCTTAACTTCTTCCAAGTCCATCCTCCACAGGAAGCCTACAATCATCTGCACATGGTAAGCCAAACATTTTTATGTCAGTACTGATGAGTAGTTTAAAGAAATATTTATTTTATCCATATGTGCAATGTAGGTGTCATGGCTGTTGCATGTATTTGTTTACTGCCTGTAACAGTGGCACTACTGTTAGCTTGTTAGCATATATTGGACTATAGTAGTGTCAGTATTAACTTCTTTCCTGTGTTAGTTGCTTATTATCACAGGTGATCCTGACAGTGGAAGTGTAGGACTCTTACTACTTGATGTCAGAGTATCAGTAGGCTCTGATTATGATGGTGGCCAAACAGAGGCACAATGGGGCTGCAGAGGTTGAATCTGACTCTGAGGTTGACATTCAGCCACCCCCTTTATTTCCATCAGACACAGCCAGTAGGCTTACACCAATCCATTCCAGTAAGCCCTCAGATATTAAACAGGTGGAGGGTGAGATACTCAATCAGGGTAGAGTGGTTACTGTGGCTTCATTGCCTGTTGACTCTGGCTGTAGCCAAAATGTGGCTGAGGTGCCACAAAGGATCGTTGTTAGGGGTGCTCAGCTGTCCATCCTCCACCTGATCCAGGTGTGTCTTCCCATGCCACTCAACATATGTTTAGGGCCATCATGGAGGCTCAGGCACATTCCAATAGGTCCTCCAGAGAAATGCTTATGTTGTACATGTGGCACAGGCTGACATGTGTGACTGCCTCCACCATGTCACAGATTCAGTGGATCAGATGAATGACATGTTGGAATGGCCATTGTCTGTAATAGAATGTCTGCTGGGAGGGGCAAGGCACCCACATGGTGGTAGGTCAGCCACATCATCTGATGTTAGCTGACATGGCCATGCCTGATCACACTCCCATAGTGGCACTACTTCCACTGCTCTGTCAGTGTTTGAGGTGTCCACACCCAGATATGGTAGGTCATGGGGTCAGGGTCCTGGGCATCCTGGTGAAGAGAACTCATCCAGCTGACATCAGTCATGTTCAGGTAGCAGCAGTGCATCTGATAGTGGACATGGACATGCCAGTGCAACGTCTGGCTGAGCCAGTTCTCGAGGTCAGTTACAACAATGATGAACTGCCACCTCTACTATGCACTGCTCACACCAGTTTGACATACCAAGATGTAGAGCTAGTATAGAGCTTGGCTGTGTTCTTGCAGACACTCACACACTACTTTCTCCTGGAGGGCCCATACAGACACACACACAACAGTTACATGGTTCATCCATGAGGCTTAAAGCTTATTCTGTCTCAGTGGCCATTTGTTATTTTATCCAAATGTCTGCATGTTTCCTCTTTCTTACTCCCACACACTCACTTATCTTTTGTGTCAACCTAGGTTTCTTGCCCCCCCCCCACTAACACCCTGTGCAAGTGATGATAACTGTGCCATATTCTTGTTTTCTATATTTTGGATTCAGGGATACATAAGCTTTGTGTCTGATGCTCAGGGTGCATAGCTGATTTAGTGCTTAGTATATGCTTAGTATATCTGTGTTTGTGATGTTGTTTTGCTAATTGTACTTTTGTCAAAAAAGTTTTTTTGCATCAGTATTTTCAAGAATCGTCTGAGGGTTATGAAATCTGAAACTGAAATGTGTCTCAATGCTTTCTAATTTCTGTCTTTAATGATTTCCCAGTACAAAAGTATGAGGCCAAACTGAGGACATTAGGTGGCCGTCAGTACTTTTGAGAGGTATAAATGTGTGACTCTTTGATGCCTGAGGCCTACTGCTTGATAGAAGACATGTATTCAGATAAGTCTCTGCTGTCATATGTTAAAGTCATTGCTGTACAAATTACCCACCTTTTACTTGCTTACATTACCAAGTGACAATATGCAAGGATATGGCATTCATCTGTATTATTACACAATTCTGTTTTAACACCACTGGTTCAACATTTGCCTTGTAAATCCAGCAGTTGCTACAGTTTTACTTTAGGGCTGAATTTGTCTGATGCTAGGAGTACACAGCATTACATGCGTAGGTAAAGGCTGTGACTGTTGCCTGGCATCAATGTTACTATATGTATGTGAATAGGATGAAGGCTTTAACCTCTTAGGTGGTGAGTGAGTGTGCTATGCATTACCTCTTTTCCAATGTGAGGGAATATTGAGCATGCCTACATCTGCCTATACCCACAACAGTTATTGGTTCCCCCTCTGACTTCTCGTCTGTGTGTGGCTGTGGTGACCTTGCCATTGTGGGATGTGTGCCCCTTCCCCTTGTTGATCCAGCTGAAGCTGTTTCTCAGGATGATGTTATGAAGCATGGCACAGAAGATGAAGATTTCAGTATATGCACATGGACGGTATTGCAATGCAAGGCTGCTCCAGATGTATCTAGGCAGCAAAACCATGACTTCAGCAGCCCAAACACTCACTCTATGATATTTCTGGTATGAGTGTGTGCCTCATTATGGCATTCTTCAGTAGCTGTGTGTGCATTTCTGATGGGCGTCATCAGCCATGGTTCTAGAGCATAACCTGCATCCCCCAGTCAATGACCTTGTGGGCTATTACCACTAGTGAACATCTGATACAGTTGAAAGGTGTGCCAGATATGTGAGTCATGGTAACTGCCAGGGTTGCCAGCACACACATTCAAGATGATTCCCTTAGCATTACACATGACTTCTCTGTTACCCGGGTGGTACCTTGATTTCTATATGTGTACAATCTATGGCACCCAGTATTTCAGGATAGTATGCTATAGGGTAGAATTGCTGCATATTGGTGGCCCTGTCCTTAGGAGTACAGGTAAAATATATGTTGTCACTAGCATGTTAGAGCATAGCATTCAGGAACTGATGGAGGATCCCGGATGTTGTTGCCTATGACATCCCCAACATATTCCCTGTTGGTCTCTGAAAGGTTTCTGTAGTTAAAATTCTAAGTAGTACACATATCTTTGTCTCCACTGGCATTGGTTCTCCTCATTTTGCACTGGGTCTGAGATGGGGATGACAGAGGTTGCAGAGTTCTTGTAGTGTGTCTCTATCCACCCTGTAGTGCTCTACAATATCCACATCATGCAGATTGCGATAAGTTAACTGGGGTCTGAAAACTCATCTCCTTCTTGGCCTTGTCCTATTGGCAGCAGCAGTAGCATAGACTTCAGCCTATTACACACTCACATGAATTAAAGCAACAGCAACCCCTAACATTCTTTCTGTGTAGACTCCCTTCCATGGCTGTATTCCAATAGACTTTGGATTTCTCAGGGAAAACCAGCACTGAGTCTAGACGGTTGTTTTATAGCTTGTTGAATAGCTCCTCCATCTTGGATTGGTTGATTAGCACACAATTCAGCTGCCTATGCTGTAATTAGCATGCCACAGTGTTTACTTTAGTTGCATGTCTCTACACACGTAGAGTCACTTACTGAATACAAAACAGTGCTCTACCATGTGTTCATTGCAGTGCGATGCTCACATGGTCTAAATATTAAGTTTGTAATATTTTATAATAAATGTGCAATTATTCAGAAATCACTCAAGTTGCACACATACTGTCAACAACATTTTGTTCATCCAGCCAAGAGCTTTCATATGAGGCTAATTAGTTCTCCCTGTGCTACTTGGTTGTCAAGATATTTAGAAAAACATGAAATTTATGACAATGGGCCAGATTCATGAAGGCTTGCATGGAGTCTAAGAGTAGAGTAAGACTCCAGACAGCCAATATGTCTGCTGAGCGATCCAGGAACAGCTGGAAGGGGCGTGCATGAGAGCTCCTAAGACTACCCTTGCACGGACAGTGTTATGTTATGCAAATTACCTCATTTGCTGCTGAAAGCTATGCAAATGAGGTAAATTTGCAATCCAAGAAACACTAACCTGTCCGAGTAAGAGTAGTGTTATTTGCAGAAATGTACTTCGTTGGTAACAGAGAACCATTCTGCAAATAGCACAATGGAGCTATGACAGCTCCAAATAAAGGATGCATCCAGTTGAGGAAGCATGCCAAAGGCCAAATATAAGGGCACTGGCATTTTTATCCATTGCAAAATAATAAAAAATAATTTTTTCCCCGCTCTCCGATGTTTAAGTGTAGCGCAGCACCGCACAAACGTGCGGCGCTCTAAAAACCAAAAAAAAAAAAAAATTAAAGCAAAAAATAGGCATTTTATTAAAAATATTCATCTGTCATGCAGGTGAATGGCAGGCTGAAGACAACATGGCTACTGAGTAGTGGTTGCTAAGGGGGAAGCTCAGTCTGAGAGATGTAACCAAGCATTACTAGGCAATCCTATGCAAATGAGGATAAGGATAGTGAATCCCAATTTTGCCTGCCATTTGAACCATGTCCCTAGAGTGTAAGAGTAGGATTAGGGGAGTAACAGAGTAACAAATAGGTGACATCATGAGGGGGTATGTATCAAAGACTGTAAGCTTACTGGAGCTGAGTGGCATGTGTTTGCTGTAAGTGACTCAGGACTGGAAGAGGCATGTCTACAGTTGTCTTAACTGAAACTCAGAAACTGAAGGTGTACGCCATGGATATCACCAAAGTTTCTTGCAAAGATGCTTACACTGTGTGCGTGCGTGTGTGTGCCTGTAAACCCGTCTAAGCCTCTGTGCGCGTGTGTGCACCTGTGTAAGCCTGTGTAAGGCTGTCTAAGCCAGTGTGCGTACATGTGCACGCGCCTAAGCCTGTGTAAGCCTGTGTAAGCCCGTGTAAGCCTGTGTGCGCGCGCGTGCGCGTGTTTGCACTTGTTTGCGCGCTGCTGCACCCTGTGGAAACAGAAAGGGAAAAGGAAGGAAAAGAAGTAGTAAGAAGTTAAGCAAGGAGAACTGGCAGACCTACCAGGTGAAATCAATCAGAATCAGCCAATTACACAGGCAGTACACTAGCCCAGCCCAGCCCAGCCCAGCACTTAAAACTCTACAAACAACATTCCCCATGTTTTTCTCAGAAACACTGCAACACTGCAGTCTACAAAGAGAAGTGAAAACTTAAAAAGCTCAACTGAGACAAAAAATGTTAGGGGCTGCCATTGCTATTATAAGGTAACATGTGCAAGATGCTGAGGGTGGTGCCAATGTGAATGCTGCTGAGCAACCCACAGTGAGGAGACGGAGAAGAGTGTACAGACCCAGGGTAACCTACCAGGGGCTACATGAGCTGGAGATAGTGGAGTGCTGTAGAGTGGACAGAGACCTCCTGCAGCAAATTGTTGAGCTGTACAGGCCATGCCTCACACACAGAACCAACAGAGGGGAACCCATCCCAGGGGAAACTAAGGTGTGTGTTGTTCTAAGAATACTAGCAACAGGTACCTTCCAGAGACCAACTGGTGATATGATGGGGATATCACAGGCATCAGCATCCAGGGTACTGCACCAGTTCCTGAATGCCATGTCAGCACATGTTGGTGATCATGTATACTTCCCCAATTCCCGTGAGGTATTGGCCAGCAATATGCATCTCTTCCAGCAAATAGCGGAATACCCTGAGATAGTGGGTGCAATTGACTGCACGCACATACACATCAAAGCACCAACCGATGAGCGGGGTAGGGCCTACATCAACCGCAAGGGCTTCCCCTCCATCAACTGCCAGGTCATGTGCGATGCCCAGGGCATAATACTGAATGTGTGCACTGGCTGCCCTGGAAGCTACCATGATTCCCATATCTGGCATCTGACGCAGCTGTACCAGACATTTGCCAATGGGGACATCCCTGACGGCCACCTAGTGGGGGATGCTGGATACGTACTGGAGCCATGGCTGATGACACCCATCAGAAATGCACACACACCTGAACAAGAACTCCATAATGAGGCATACGCACAAACATGAAATGTAATTGTGCGTGTGTTTGGGATGCTCAAGTCACGGTTCCGGTGCCTGGACACATCTGGTGGAGCCTTGCAATACTCACCAACTACATGTACCCAAATTGTCATGGTATGTGCCATGCTACACAATATGATCCTGTGAAAACAGCTGCAGCAGGAACAGCATGGGGCAGGGTCAAACAGCCCCCTACCATTGCCAAGGCCTGCACAGGCACAGCGTGACTCGGAGGAGGAACAACCTGAGCCTACACCAGTAGGCAGAAGGAGGCGTGCCCAGTATGCCTTGGCCTTGGCAAAGAGGCAACGCATAGCACATACACTGGCTCAGTAGGAACCCTGGAAATGATACCTCTCTCTGACTCGCACATAAAATAAAAGGGATGCCTAACTTGACACCACCTGTTTCCAAACATGTATAGGGAGTGTAGTATGTGCATCTGACATAAGCAGCCCTGCAGCACCACCTGAGGCATGATTCCAATTTTTTAAGCAATATAAAGCAGTGCTAAGCAGCTTTTACCAATATTTAGTATATGTAAACAAAATTGCCCGTGCTAACTAGCGCAATGTCAGGCAATGTTGAGCAATGTTGGGCAAGGTTGGGCAAAGTTGAACAAAGACAAGTAAACATGCTCATATTAGCTTTATTGTCTCTTAAGCAGTCTGGTCTGCCCATCATGAAAATAAAAAGCAGTGACAGGGCTCGAACCCAGGATGCTGTGCACTATAGTCACAGTATTGAACCTCTAAGTCATGATAGCATTTCAGTAGCACAGACACAGCAGGACAATTGTACAGTAATGCAAACACAAAGAAATGCTGTAACATGCCCCTAAAGATGCATATGGGTAACCTCCCCCACAGGCCTATGCAGACAGAGAACATCAGGCTAGGCGGTGTGATGTGGGTTGTGTAGGCCATGAAGTTGCAATCTAATATATGTGGCATTGGACGCTAAGAAGTGTAGTACAGTAGTATGCCTCAAGCCAGTACGATAGGCAACAGTACAGACTGAAATGGTGTACCGTACATAGCAGTGCAGGCATAGCAAATGTGTATAAGTGTCAGGTGAACCCCCTCATCATATGTACACCCACAGTAACAATCAAGTGTGAACCCTGGGTAGAAATGTACAAAGAATAGATGTCCCCCCTGTATGTAGAAATGTTGATAAGTCTATGTAAAGTGTCTCATGGAAGCCCTGCAGGTACAGCATGATCCCTGTTGATCTATGATGCAAAGGTGAGGCCTGCTGTAAAAATACAACTTGATTTTCCATACACATATAGTATAAATGTCTATACTGGGCCTGCTCAAACACTCCAACAAATGTAGTGGATTTCATTCAGCATCACACTGAAAGGTCATACTGGGCATGCTCACACACTTATGCTAAATACGGAGGTGATAATAAGGGATCTATGGACAAATGTGGATAGACATCTCTACTTCCAGAAACACATTCACAAAGTTGTCAGAAAATCATGCTATGTGTTCACACAAACTGCCAAGGTCTGTGCATGTAGGTCAAAGGAGGTTCCCAGTGCTCATCAGTCATCAGACCCGTCAGAGAATACCACAACACACTTGTGATGAATCTGACTAGGCACGTTCAGCAGCCAGAAAGACCACTGAAGTACCCTAACAAGAGGATTACTGCCCTCAAACAGTTGCCCCATGCAACAAGACTGAATGTAACCCAATCTGTACTCTGTTGCATACTGTCAACTCAGGAGATCTCTGCCCAACAGACAGGTCCATGTCATGGCTACACTCAGATCTGTTCTGAGTTACAGCTCAATGGCACTAAATATACAGACCCAACTGATATTGCCAACATCCTGGCAGATAGGATCAGTGTTAACTATACCCCTCTCTCACCCATGGAAGAGCACATCTCTATAGTGGAAGACTGCAAAGTTACTTTAATCACGGCTGCACATGTAAAAAACACTCTCCAAAGCCAGTATCACAGCAGCCATGGGACCAGATAACTTCACAGGCTGTGTTCCACACAAACCACAGAATGAACAGGCACCACACTGATGTACCATGTTCAGTCATAGCCTCACCTCATTCTTTGTGCCTGTTAAATGGTGCACAGTGATGGTTATCCCACTACACAAGGGTGGAGACACCATGGACCCCAGGAACTAGCACCCCATTAGCCTGACAAGCCCGCTCTTCAAGGCCATGGAATGTATCATCATACAACATATAAAAAATTACATTTGTAATCCCCAAACCCTGGACCACAACCATGTTGGGTTTGTAAAATGCAGATCATGTCACCTAAACCTGATAGATGACATTGAAGCAGTAAACAGAACCATCGACATGGGTAAGGTTGTTCACACGGCCTATGTTGATCCTGCCATGGCTTACAACACCACCCCACACTCTGGAAATATAGATAAACCCACTAAACTAGGTATAAATTGATATGTCACAAGATGGGTTGACAACAGGTTTACTGACAGAACACACACTGTGAAAGTAGCAGACTCCAAGTATGACTTTGGACCAGTGATGAGTGCAGTACCACAAGGTCCAGTCCTGTGTCTTGTCCTGTTTAGTATCTACTTCCCTGAAGTAAACTTTAACATGGAAGGTCTGTGGCTACTGAAGTTTCCAGAGGACTGCAAACTAGGAGCCATAATTGTAAACACTAAAGATGTGGACATCCTACAAAAGGGCCTCATTGAGACAGATGGCTGTTGTCAAAGCCATGGACTCTAGCTCAATGCCAAAAGGTGCATTGTCATACCCTTTGTTAAAAACGCTGTAGCCAAGAACTACAGCATAGGCGGTAGTATACTTAACACTGAAAGTGTGACAAGAGACCTTGGGTCACAAGTGGACACTGGACACAACTGTGATAATCACATCCCCACGGTAGTAAGGAAACCCTGTTATGTGGCACACCTCATCACAAAATGTGTCTCATGCAGAATAGAAGAGGACATTGTTCCCCACTACTCATCACTCACTAGAACTATAATAGAGTACAACGCCACTTTTGCTATGTACCTCACAAGACAACTACAACAACTGGAAAGCCTGCAGCAATACCGCACAAAGAGCATTAGTGGCCTGAAATGCATGCCATACACAGACCATCTCAAAATGCTCCATCTGTACTCCCTTGCATATCGCCTACTCAGATGTGTTCACTGCCTAACATACAAAGCTATGTCAAACGTAGAGCTGTTGGACATGCTCCATGTAAAACACTCACAATCCCTCTGACCTTTGGACCCAAAACCACGAGTGAAATACAAAAGGAAGGGGTGTACCCATTTACCTTATGGATACTCACACCTTCAGGTTAGTGGCACAGCAGGAGGCCTTGGAGACCATGCAAGTGCAACTAACATTGGGCAAAGCTGCTCATCAGATTGTAGCCTACTACAGATCACCTACCTTGTCACAGGAGCCTCACTCAGTATTCCTGAGAAAGGTCCTATCAAACAACATTATATGAGGTGATTACAACTACCCAAACATTGAGTGGGAGAATTACTTGTGTACAACGTCCTTTGCCCAATGTTTCTTAGAGTTTAAAAGCTCTAACACCCTGGAACAGCTGGTCACCATGCCCACTAGAGGTGACACCATACTGGACATGATCATCACCAACCATGGGGTACCAGTGTTCCACAACAGAAATAAAACCTCACTGGTAATATCAGATCAAAAAGTAATCACACTGGACATCCACATCCCCCCCCACCCAGTCATTGAAACCACCATGAAGACATTTTCAAAAGCAAACTGCACACATCCCAAGACCAAAGTGGAAAGTTCCAAAGCCCTCTTGCTATAGGATAATGGTATACAATCTGCCAAATCAGTTACAAGTGCATCCAATGAGCATCTACAGGGATGCATGGATTGAGACATCACAAATAAAACCAAGATGCACTCCTCCAAAAATAAGAAAACAATCTGGTGGTCATTGCCCATAAATAAGCTAGACAACAGAATGAGGAAACTAACACCTGATAGAGCCAACTTCACTAAAGGAAAGGCATCACTGATCATTATTAGGAAGAAGCAATGATCACTCATAAAATAATTCAAGGACACTTTCAAAAGACAAATTGCCAAGGACTGTAAGAATAACAACCACAAAGCCTGCGGTAGCTATACCAGACATGTAGGTGTCAACTTCCAAATATGCTGTCAGCTACTGACAAATGGCATGGAATACACTGAACCAACTTTCATTGCCCACATCCTGGGGGACAAGTTCAGTGTAAACTTCCCCCCATCACCCGCAAAAGGGCCTGTGTCCATCACAGAAGGATGCAGAGCCCCAGATGTCATGGACATGCAGGTAAAGACATCCCTCTCCAAAGCCAAGAACACAGCATCAATGGGACTGGATGGTGTCCCAGGCTGCATCTTACACTAGGCCCAAAGGGAACTACACCCTCACCTACATTCACTGCCCAGACTCAATCGTACCACAGGGTATGTACCCAAAGAATGGCATACACTAACAGTCGTCCAGCTCCACAAAGGGAGTGCCACAACAGAACCTGGAAACCATTGCCCTATATGTCTACTCAGCCTGGTCTATAAAGCTATTGAGCAAATTGTCATGGAACCCATAAACAGAGACATTGGGGACCTCCAGACACTGGACTCTACACAACCTTGCCTTGTTAAAGGCAGATCCTGCCTCCTTAACATAGTTGACTTACTTCAAACAGTTACCAAGGACATAGATGGAGGTGAATGTAGTCCACACAGCCCACCTGGACCTCACTAAGGACTTTTTACACCATTCCCCACTCTGTCATCATGGACACACTTACCAGCCTGAACATTAACAACTATGTCACAGGATGTGTGGCCAAGTGGCTCACAGATCAAACACACATGTTCAGAGTTGTGGGTGCCATGTCCAACTCTAAGACAGTCACAAATGGCATCCCACAGGTCTTGGTCCTGGGACCCCACCTGTTCAGTAGACACTTCTCAGAGGTACAGGCAAGCACGGGAGGAGTATGGCTGAACAGGTTTGCAGATGACTGCTAACTGTGGTCCATAATCGACTCTATGGCTGACACACACATCCTCCAGAAGGGGCTTACAGAGACAGATACCTGGTGTCAAAACAATGCCCCAAGAAGAATGCCAAAGAATGCATAGTTATCCCCGTTGGGTAAAACAAAGTGCAAACAAATTATCACATAGGTGGTACTCCAGTATGTATGGAGAAAGTCATGAAGGCCCTGGGGACACAATTAGATAGTAAACTCTCCTTTGATGATCACATGACCAAACTGTTTAGACATTCCTTCTATGTAGCCCACCCAATGTCACCTAATGTAACCCACTTTGTCTAGTCTGATGATGTCACCATCCTACAAATATACCTGTGGAAAATAGAACTCACAGTAATATGTATAGCATGTAGTGTAAATGCGTACACCTGTAGTATCATAAACCAGTTAGGTAGGGATTTGAATCCTGCACTTGACAAGTGTGTGTGTGTCTGTTTGTGTGTGATCTCCTTGGAGAGGAGCAACCTTTTTGGAAAGTACTCAAACACCTTAAAAGTGGTATACTAGTCCTTGTCAGGTCTGATGATGTCACCATCCTACAAATATACCTGTGGAAAAGAGAACTCACAGTAATGTGTATAGCATGTCATGTTAATACATACTCCTCTAGTATTATGAAGTAGTTATGTAGGTGTTTGAATCCTGCACTTGTTGAGTTTGTGTGTGTGACACTGTTGGTCAATGTGTTGTGAGTTTTATTTTTACTACTGTATTACATATCAGTATGACACCAGTATGTGCATTGCGCATGTGAGGTAGCTGTGTGGCAAATACATATACATACATGTGACCTCAATTATTGCATGTGTGGGAACCCTGCTTTCTCCAAGAACACATCTGTCATATTTTCAAGAGTGTGCTGCTGCTTTCCAGACCTTCGGTCACATCTGTATGCTTGTGACAAGGCCAGCCACTGCAGTGATTCCTGGCCTAGGTCAACTGTGTCACACACACTCATTACGGTTTCTATAGAATTGTGTAAGTGAGGGTTTATGTCCGAGGTATATGTCAGACCTGTTCAAATGCAGCAAGGTCTATCAATGATGGCTATTCATTATAGATGTACAACAACCTTTGTGGATATGCATGCAGACCTCTTATTGCTTATGTGATCCACCGAGGGATTTAAACATACCTTTGGAAATGTGATTATCAAAGGAGAGATGACGTACCACTTGGTTGCATATACACATCGGTACCTGTTCTTCATGTTGGTGGCTACTACCTATGTAGTACTGTGAGGATACTATGTTCCGTAAAGGTGGATGACTATGCTTTGCTTGGCTTATAGCTTTACAGCATGGGTTTGACAAAAGGGATATGTCTGTGTGATACCCTTGTGGAAGATGTGTGTGTGTCATCTGGAGAATGCATTATAGGCCACAGTATGCATTACCAGATGTAGACGGACATAACCCTACTGTGATTGCTTGTACCTAAGAGAGCTATATACCAAACAGGAGTGGTCTCAGTAATGGGTGCAGGTGAATACCACTGGTTACTGGTATAGTATAGTATCTGAAGGATCCGCATGTTACTGTGTGCCCTATATCTGTGTGTCAGTTGTCAAGACATCATCTAACGACTGGCTATGGTCAGGCTGTTGAAGTTATGTATACTACCAGAATGCAAAACAATGACAGATAGTAACAGTATCACCCACAGCACAGTGTCAAACCATGTCATACACACATGTGTAGTCAAGTTCCGAAATGTGTGTAGTACAATGCATACTGGTCACCAATCAAGACTATGGAGTGTTACTGTGTAATACAGGGCATGTCACCCTGCCCAAGTGTCCACTATGCATGTACATGCAGACAGTGCACCTCCACCATGTTCACAAATGTACACCTGCAAATCTGTGCCACACACATCCCACACATACTGTCCACTCTCTAACACATGCTGCCAATACTACACACATCAGCCAAGTGGCAAGTGGGTGGACAATACACTATTGGAACTAACCCTGGTGCAAACATTACTACATTGCAACCATAGCTTAAATGCATCATGCCTGCTCAGCTACACCTTCAATCATATCATTACACTGTACTGCTGTCAACATGCTAACATTGCTATACTGCTATAAAGTCACCCTGTGCATCAGCACCATGGTAGCCTGTTCCTGCATCGATGTTACAGATGACAGGAGGTGGCACAGGTTTCATCATATGCACAGGGTGTGTTGTTAGTTTGCCAGAGGCCTACAGTGAGCTATACAATCAACATGTATGTGTGTGTGTGTGTGTGTGTGTGTGTGTGTGGGCCAAGAGTACTGCTATGGGCCAATGTTGATGTAATGTGTGCGGGTATGTGGTAGCCCTAGGTGTCTTGTTTATGTGTGCGTGTGTCTGCATGCACACAGTTCCACCATGTGGCTGCCATATATGGGTATTTGTGGGACAGCCACAGACTGTACCTGCCAGGCTTTACAGATCACCATCTCTGGCCATGGATATGGTACCTGTGCCTGGCAGGGGTGCTACTGACACTATCAGGTATTAAGCCTAACTGGGTACTATCCCCAGAGGTAGATGGATGTACACTGGACCCAGGTCCCTGCTGGGACTGTCCAGAACCACGTGCACATGGTCTTCTAGGATGGTCTATGGACAGCCCACCCCCAACATTGCTGGGGCTGGTACTGGCACTACAGGAGCAGCTGTGACTTGAGGGATGTCCGCGGTGACTGCCAGCTGCTGATGTTGCTGGCATACATCCATGTCGATGACTCAACCATCCCGCACTGTCCTGACACATGGACATGACATTGCAGAGGACATCTAATGTCTCACCCAACTTCTATCAGTGACCTCAGTGTAATGATAGATGGCACCTGCTAGGTCATGGATACTGTCAATTATGGCGGTGTTATGTGCCCTCTGTGCCCTTAGTCCCTGTCTGGTGTACCGTTCCATACATGCCTGTGCCTCCATGACAGCCTGGAACATGAGTAAGGTTGTAAGACCTGTAGCACATCTGCCAGTGGCATGATGAACAGCAGTGCTCCGAGGAGAACCCCTGGACATCTGCCTATGTGGTACCCTTCCAGACATCTGGGTATGGCTGCTGTGCCGGGATGCATATGCCATAGATACCATTGTATAGATGTATTGGCAGTATGACTATGTGCATGGATGGGGTGGACACTTGTGTATTGTCGACTGTTGGCCCAATGACAGACCCTGGCAAACATGCCTGTTCCTCAACACACCTATCATCATTATCAAAATTATGCTCAGTGACATCAGTTTCCCTGCTGCAGTGAACCAGCCCAAAATCAGCACCTGTGAGAGGAAGACAGGAAACACACTTTACGACCTGTACATAATGTCGGCACACATGCACACATGCACATATGAACACATGAGCACATGCACACATGAACACATGAACACATGAACACATGAACACATACACACATGTACACATGCACACATGAACACATGCACACATGAACACATGCACACATGAACATATGCACACATGCACACATGAACACATGCACACAAATACACTCCCCACTAAAATGGACACACACACACACACACACACACACACACACACACACACACACACCACCAGCAATCCAGAACATACTCAATAGCGTGTGATGGTGGGGTACAGTATCACAAGCCAAACATTTATATCAAACTTGACAGCATGCAGGACGTGTGTTGCTCAACAGCATGCAGTGTGATTGTAGACAGCCCTTGCTAATAACAGTATACATGGCTTTGATGCATGTGTGTTTTGTTCAGTGATTGGCCTCACCCTGGAACGCAATGTGTACATGGACACAACATTGCTGTGCAAGTATTAAAAGCTCTGCAATGTCCAGTGCACCATCACTCACAGGTATACATACCATGGCTGGATGTGTATCAGTGTGTCACATAGATATCCATTTATGATTAGAGCATCTGTGTCTTTATCAGATAACTGTGGACACAGGTTTAGCACATGCATGCTATGTATACACACAGGATGAGTGGTGCATGTATACCTGACGGAATACCATTGTTCAACATAGCCATTGTACAGTGGTTATGGTGAGTGTAGGACATATTGTGGACATGCCAGTGCCAGCCATGACATAGCATGCTACCACAGAACTGCAACATTAAACATCATACATGCACAATGTGTGTCATGTGACCTATACACATAATAGCATTACAAGACATATGTGCGTCACTTTGTACAAATGGTGATTGCTATGCATATTGTGTATAGGTGCATATGATTGCACACACACAACACTGAGGTGCATAGCAATTAATGATATGTGTAGTACTGTGGCCACTGTAACTGGATGGGGAGTAGTACCATGAGACATTATCATGCAGCATCATGTGGTCACTCAAGGCTACTAATGTGTGCCAGACTGGCACATAGCATGCTGTACCTGAACTGCAGTACCATGGCTACATTCACCATTTCACGGCCAGTTGTTACATGGGTTTGTAAGGTGCCCAATAGGGGGCATTGCCCAACATGAATGTGTTATGTGTTGAAGAGTGTCACACAGCCACATGAGAGGCCTCTACCCCTTAGGTATATTATGTGTGCTGTGTGGATGACATTTGGGATACTGGAGTGTGACCTTACAGTGGGTGTCTGAATATGCCATGTGTAGTATGTTAACGTGTACTGCGTATGACACAGTTGTGTATGTTGTGTGCATGTGTATCGACTCTGCCTATCCAACGTCCACTACAGTGTTACCACAATTGTGTGGGATGCTCTGTGTATTGCATGTGTTTGAGGTAGCTACTCACGTTACTGAGATGTGCATAGTCTCACAGCAAACATGCACAGCATGCATTATGCGCTGGTGTGTGACGTGTACATGGCCTACACCTCACCTATGACATGCACATTTAATTAGCAATATTAAATGTAGAAGGCACTCACCAGCATGGGTCTGCTGCCTTGCTGTCACACCAGAGGGACTTACAAGGATATGAGACAGTTTGTCAGTGGCAACAACTGCGGCATTACTACTGTGTGTTTGCAATCTCACAGTAGTACGACTGTTGACAGTCACAGGCCTGCAGATTATATTCCTAATTATTATTATTGCACAACACTAGGCACCACATCTTGTAACTACACAGTACACATCTCACATAAGCATGATCTACCAATAGAGGTAACAGTAGTGTACAGCTATGCCATGTTACCTGCACGCTCCATGTCAACTTGCTGGGTGGCTCCGGCCTCCATGATGATACATGTTAGTTGTTTTTGTTGTTGTTGGTCAGGAGCCACCTGGCTCAGGAGCAGCTCCTCCACTCTGGTGAGGGGGGATGGATGGCTACCCCACCACCTGTGGCAAGCTGTTGTCTACGGATATCAGACACATGCTGCCGGACATGTCTAATTAAATCACTGCAGTGATGGCGTACCTGCTCATATGTCCAGTTATGCATGCCTATGTCATTTACCCTACGGACAAGATCTTGCCACAGTGCAGTCCGCTCATGCTGGTCTTTGCTGGTTCTTGAGAACAGCAGGGCGTAGTGCTGAACCATGGTGGCTGTAATCACTTCCTCCTCTGCTGGGCTATATGAGGGATTACGATGGTGGGCCATGACCCTGGAAGACAATGAAACAATATGTGTCAGCAAGTCAAGTGGCACACTTAACATTCTAAAGTACAGATATCAATTAACTGCCATATATAGCAACCTATTGGCTGTCAAAGGATACACACTTTCAATACCACATATCAGTACTCAACCCACAACTGTCAGACAGTGCCTGGCACACTCTATATATCAAACCATGTTTTGCACAGCAACAAAGATAAACCAGTATGTAAGACTATACAACAGTACATGGCACACTGTATGTGACACAATGCACCACCTAGCCACAGGGGGTATATATTAAGCTAATGCATAACGTAACATGTAATCCATTGCAATGATTGTAAAGTCCAGTTACAGTATTACCAGTATACCACACTAGTCATTGATGGCAAACCCCTGCCTAACATATGTGCTCATTCGTTAATATAGGTGGCATACTGCTGTACTAGACTATACATTTTGCTAGATACGCACCTGTATCCTGTAACACACATATGACCGAGGCCATGGTACTGGCATGCACACACACACACATCATACATACATACCAGACACAAAGGTATGGCAACCCACATGACCTTTATCTGTGTACCATACAGTACTGTGTGTAAGTAGTTACAAGACCTTATGCCTGAGGTATGTCATCTGTGAGGACTACGGGGAACAAATAAAACAGTGGTTCCAAGATATGTGGACATACACCATACTGTGCTGTTTAGACATACAGCTTCAGGTAGTAATACAGTTCATTCAGGGGTTGGATTCACCAGCAGTACCACTCAATAAGCATACATGTGCTGCTGTTGCCTACAATGGGACACCCCAGTCGGCACCAACAGACTACATCAGACCATCTGGCATACTGTTTTTTCTGCCTAGTAATAGCATACACATCTTTTGCTGGGATCACAGCTAGGACACATAATACCATGACAGAAACAGTTTCCCACTTAGCTATCACACATATACAGAACTCTGACACATTCACCAACACATTCACCATCACACTCAGTCAACCTCACATAGCAATTATTGCAGCAAGTACATGTGGGTGTGTATCGGTTCATAGGTAGGTTATAGGCTATTGGCCATAGGACCTATAGATGTCTAGCCATACGCTACCCTGGTCTTTGACACACAGGTAATTTCATTTCACATGGCCCTGTCAAGCAGAGCCACAGACGTGATTTCCAGGGTGTATTTCCTATCTCCCATACAATTATCAGGATTATATATGACGACTGCTAATTAGGAGCTTTGTTTGCTATTCATAGGTGGTTTGTTCCAGAGTATGGGATATCTCTGAGATAGGGCTCTATCCCTCCAGCATGTGCTGTTTATTGAGGTTACAAGGTTTAGGTCCCTAGAGGATGTAGCTCGTAGGGATTGTGATCTGTTTACGTGGAGCATGTCCAACAGCTCTGGGTTTCATATAGCTTTGCATGTTAGGCAGAGGTCACCTCTGGGTAGGCGGTATGCAGCACAGTCTAGCTGTGGTTTTGTGAGACGGTCTGCATAGGGCATCTGTTTGAGGCCGGTATTACTCTTTGTGAGGTATGTCTGTGTCCTTTCCAGTTGCTGTAGAGGTACATACCACATGGAGCATTGTACTCTATACTGGGTTTTATGTGTGTGGAGTAGAGGAGAACACTGACCTATATTTCTCTGTATGACACACCTTTTGTGATGACGTGTGCCACATAGACAGATTACATGACTAGTGCGGCACTTTGACTATCAAAGGGGAGACTATTGTCCACCTGTGTCCCATGGTCTCTTATCACATCTTCGGTGTTAAGTAGACTACCACCTATGTGGTAGTTAATGGGTACTGAGTTTTTGCAAGAAGGTATGCCAATGCAGTGTCAACATTGAGCTTGAGTCCATGGCTTTGTCACCAGGCAACTGTTGCAGTTAATATGACCCTGTCTCTCTCTCTCTCTCTCTCTCTCTCTCTCTATATATATATATATATATATATATATATATATATATATATATACACACACTCACACATACATATAAACATCCATTGGTTTACATATAGATATACATATAGGCACATATACAGTCCACCTTTCATGGTGGGAATATCAAGTATGGGAATGTTGTGAGGTATACAGTTATGTAATAATATTGCACAGTGTTGTGCGGAATGCATTGAAGGTGTTCTCAGCCCATGTAGCTTTAACAGGCCTCACTGGCTGCAACACTGCAAACCTGACGAATCATACTCACAGTGTTTAACCACCACATGTCATATACCAGCACTGTATAGTTCAGTACTAAGCTAACTGCCCTTGCAAGCCATTGTAAGCCTAGCCAATTATCCCTTGTGAGGATCAAACCCTGCACCTTGTGTTTGTAATGCAAACACCTTAACCATTAGGCCACCTTCTGAACCTGCTGTCTGGTTTGCCACACACTACAACCTACATAGAAATATGCACATAACAACCTTCAACAACATATATATATATATATCCTGCTTTTACAAACAGTTGCAGTATGTCCCTTGCTCTATGCACATCTACAGATGCTAATATATCTGACACAGACAGATCTCTCCATATGTGTGTGCCATACACACACAAGGACCACACTGTTGTAAGTCCATGTACCTCACGGCTGACCCGTTGGGCCTTGCTGCAACATGAACAGGTGTCACATGTGAGCACACAGTAATATTAGAGGGTGTATATATAGCTGCAAATGCTAAATTAGCATACTAGCCTGGTACAGCTGTTGCCAATGCTAAGCTAAATGTTAATATGACTATCATGCATTTGTTACTCTGTCACATCCATGTTTACATAACTGTATGCGCTACTCCCCCAAACAGACGGATCAGATGTTTGACATTTAATGCTGAACTACATATGTCACAGTCATATCCCACTGCACACAGCTACACACTGATTTCTCCATGGCAGTAGTTATGCAGGGCATCTGTGCATAGATACGTACTGCTGCCACATATGGATGATTCAAACTATGTAGAGTACTCTTCAAAAACTTCTACTACATGCCAGTAAATACATATCTGTTTCATACCTTTCCTTTTTATGTGTTTGTAGTAGTCAGTTCCGTGTGTTTTATACACTTTGTTTTGTTTATAACTTATTTTTTTTTTCAAAATATTTTTTCAATATATTATATTTTTCAATATATTATTTTTTCAATATATTATTTTTTTTCAATATATATTTTTTTCAATATATATTTTTTTCCAATATATTTTCTTTTATATCTTTTTTGTTTCCTGTTGCTGTTGCTGTTGTCTGTGTCTCTCTGTGTCACTCTGCAATTCTCTCTCTCTCTCTCTCCCTCTCGCTCCGTATCTGCAATGAAATGATTGCATGTGTGGACAGCTAGTACAGCCTGCTTTTATAGGTATCTGCACATGTGCATGTGATGGCCTCTGTACCAATTGTTGGCCACCATTTGCCAATTGCATGCAGCCTGCTGTGTGGTACTTGCAGTACTCACTGTCAAAGCAACCAAATGCTATAAATTGCTAGGTCAGGTAGGCATAGCCCTTTCAGCTTTCCAAAATGGGGACCATGCTTGTTTGCTGTGGACACCGTTGTGTAAGTCAGAAGGTTGGTGTACTTCTTATATCTGATGCTAGGGGTGTAGCCAGTGATTTGAATGTTGTACTCAGACCTGAATGTTGCCACTTCCAGTACACAGTTGTCATTGTAGAATTGTACTCACTCCTACAAATGCTAACACAAGATACATGGGAGTATGTAGCTTCTTTTCTACTTATACAGTTAGCTGCCATACATGCATAGTTATTGAGATGTTTTCATTTGGCACATGAATTGTTTGTGAATTGCTATACTGTGGATATTAATGTATTCACTTCTGCACAGTTTGTGGGGTTTTTTTGCTGACATTAGCACAGGATGCTCATGAAAACTGGACAGTTCCAGTACTGAGTATGCCTACCTACATCCTTGCTGGACCTTGAACACACAGGTATTTTGTACATTTGGGTGGGGATTGTCCTGCTATGGTACTGTGTGGAGGTTGTAAAGTGCTGCTGTAACATTATTTACTGCTAAAATGGCTGGTTCTGTTATCTCAGTCATGTAATGCAATTCCACAACAACTGCTGGTAAAGTTCCACAGAACAGGTTTTGTGTTATGGCATTCCTATCCTACCTTTACATTCACTCATTCTGATGCAAGATATATATATATTTCAGCAACAACCTGCTGTATATCTACTGTGACTTAGTGGTACTTCATGCAGTCTAGTGTGTCCAAGGTGCGGGGTTCGAGACTGACGTTTGTGTTTTATTTTGCTGCTGAGCAGAACAAGGCCCCTCACATGCAGGGTGACTAAGGCACTTTTAAGCAGTTGTAAGCGGGTTTGCGTGGGTTTGCGCAATGCTTAGCAATACTTAGCTAAGTGCATACAAGCGCACACTCGCACAAACCCGCTATCTACTGCTTACAAGTGCTTACTCCCGCTAACCCCCGCGCTCATTTCTTTGAAAGAAAAGAAAATGGGGAGATAGGAAAGTGGTGAAAAAGGGGCACAAAGACGGAAAGACAGTAGGGAAAACAGCTTGGGATGTGCAGGATGGGTGAAGGGATTGTCCATAGCTGCCCATTTCTTTAACAGCAACAGCTGTGCATATTCTAGTAATTTGGAGGGAAATTTGAAACCTTCCACCCCTGAGAGAGGGGTGAGGACAATGAAGTATGTTGTACTGCCAATTAAATTTCAGTTTATATGTCAAGCGGACATGTGTGCAAAATGGGGAGCTATGTATGGGGTGTAATTTTTTTGTGGGAGCAGATTGACCATTTTTTTTTCAGGTGAGAGTGGAATGTGGGGTAGGGGAAGTAGGTATATTTTGGGAGGTAGGTTGGGGAGGTAAACAGACAAGACAAACAAGATGCATACAGGGCCAGAATATGACACATGGGGTGGGTGAACACCATTGATGGGGAAGGATGTTTGGAAATCGCAAACCCATGAGCCCACAGATGGCAACAGTGGAACTGAGATCCCAGCTCATGGGCAGTCATCACTGCATCTTCACAACCCGAAGGGTGGCTGTGCTGGGGGCTACATAGGAGGGGCAGGCTCACCCATGAGTCATGCCACTCTTGCCTCAAGCTGGCATAGATGATCAGTGACTGAACACTCGATCTCCCTACTCACCACAGCCCGGACTGTTCGCAGGGTTATAGGTGGCCCTCCTCCAGCCATGCTTGCATGGGGGGATGAGCCCCATCCCCTGCAGCACTTCCAACTGAAGGTGGCACAGGACCAACAGAGGAGGAGGTCCCGGGCTGGGCACCGGACCTGCTGGTGCCAGGTACCATCGCCAGCTGAGGTGGGACAGGTGGGTTCGCTGGGACTGGCCTTCCCATACGTTCTATGTTTAGGAGTATTTAATGACAATATGGGTTAGTAATAGCCAACAGCATTCCAATTTAGTTGTAACAGCGTACAGTAGTATTCCCATTAACCCAACACACCAGAATTCCAACAGTTGAACAGCAAGCATAACACATGCATATATAGAACAACAGTGGACATTCCAACAGCATGCAGGATTGATTGGTGGCAACAGGCCACCAAGATTGTGGTATGTGAACCAGGCACATGCATCAACGTAAATACAGATATTTCTAAACCAATAGTACATATGTCCCAACAAATGTTATGAGATTAGACGTACCCATTGAGGTGTGGAACTGCATTGTTTATGCACATACAGTAGGGTGTAAAAAGATACCTCCATTAACAACTTATATATTCTTATAGTTTACACTACATTCCTATTGACTGCAGTTATATATCCCCTACATGTCTTATTACACTAGGCAATGCCCGTTAAATTGTGAAATGGGTTTTGCTAGTTCTTGATATACCTGACCTGTATCTGACATACAAACTGTCCTGGATGCAGATGTTACTGCTACATATTTATATATTTCATTTATATTTATATATCTACATATCTGGATGTGTTCAGGTGACATTATCAGGTATATGTTAACAGCTCCCTACATTTCTAGCAGCACACTGACATTTTTGGGGAACACAATAACAAGCTACTCATGTGCCAGATTAACCTGCACATGCCGGCCATGAACCGACAGTTGAGGACTGTATATATGTTTAACAGCTACTGGCACTCCCTTCATCCACTTTATATGGGCCTACCCATGTGTGGGTTGACTGCGCTTAATACAACAGTACTATTTCTATAATGCAAGGGTACAACATATCGAAGAAAGTGACATGGACACACTACAGGAATTATACCTTTATTAATTACATTACCCACTTTTCTAGTGGCTCTCTCATTTATTTGATATATCAGTGCATGCAGAGGTCTTTTATTCAAGACATATTATACCTTTATTAATGGGTTACAACACATTTTCACGCTGTCTCACTTATTTTATATAACAGTATATGCAGAGAACTTATTCAACACTCTTTTTCAGGCTCTCTCACTACTTTTATATATCAGCACATGCAGAATAATTACTAACCTGCCTGGTGGTGCAGCCTTAGCAGCCTATCTGCATAAGCTTGCTGATTCGCAGCATGGACACCTGCAGCTGTGAAGTAAATGAAGGGATATTGAGACATACATATCATTAATATAGACTACTATAGCAATTCTTACATACTTCATTCCATGGCTACATACTCAGTAGTGGGGAATTTTCCATTTCACGGGCCTCTTGTATCCACTGGTTCAGTCGGTCCTCCTTGCGTCTCTTCACGTCTGAGTAGTGGTGTCTGACCTGCTCACCAGTCCATGGGATGCCTATGGCACTGGTGAGATCATGTGCTAGACAGTTCCAGGCTTGCGCTTTGTACTGAGTGCCCTGAAACTGGCCCTGCAGGAGTCTTGCATCATGATGATGGACGAGGAGCCAAACCATTACTTTTGACTCCTCAATGCCCCACCGTTGCGCTCAAAAATGAGAGCCCTCTCCAACACCAGCCATTTTGTCTGCAGATGGGAGCTACAACCAGTTATGCCAATTATTCCCACCTCTGGAGCTTAAATATGCCTCATTTCTCACACTTATTTGTGATTGGCCGGATTTGAAAAATCTCAGCTAAAAAGCCTGCTTAGCAATGGGTAAACTTCCATTGATATATATGAGTGTGTTGGAAACGCATCCATATGTAAAGCTGTCATGGCTTAGTGGTTTAGTACTGTGATAATGGTGCACAGTATCCTGGGTTCGAGGCCTGTCATTGCTTTTTATTTTACTACTGACCAGACTGGCTAGGAGGTGTGGCTGTGTTTAGCCAACTTTGCTCAACTTTGCCTAGCGTTGCTCGACGTTGCTCTACGTTGCCCGACGTTGCCCAACGTTGTGCTAGTTAGCGCGGTGCGCAGCTCCACGTGAACATGTTTTGTTTGCGCTAATTGGCGCGATGTGCAGCTCCGCACAAAGCCATTGTGCAAGTTAAGGCAGTGCTAAGCTATGAGAAATTATACTTAACTGTGCTTAATACTAGTAAACTTTGCTTAGCAGTGCTTCACATTGCTTAAGATACGTTACTTATGCATTTATCAGTATGCATGACCATTCCACCTTCTTATATATATATATATATATATATATAAAATATCGTTCACTAACACATAGGCCATTTCAATGCATTTTACTAAAATTTAAAAGGTAAATGTCAGGAATTCTTATTAAGCACACATTTCCTACAGAAAATAGGAAGGGGAGTAGCAGGACTCGAACCGGGAATGCCTCTTCTTTGTACGAGGGCTCTACCACTACACTATTGCTATTTGGCTTAATTTGCATATAAGTAGTTTATTATCCTCTTCGATGTCTACACTGCTAACTGTAGCTAAGCAATGGGCAAACCTGCGCATACACTCGCAAATACGGACAGCTATATTGGGAATAATAAAAAAAAAAGGAAAGCTTTACATTTTAAACTTGTACAGGGATTTAGAATGTGGGGGAGTGTAGTGTTGGGTATGTAGACATTTGAGCGGACTCGCTCATTTCAGTTGACATTTGCAGTTTAGGCACTTGCAGGGGTGTGGATATTTGGACTGCTCGGCAGTCTGACACGCCCCCCTGCACTCGTGCATGCTCCATGTTAGCCTTAGAGTTGAGTCTGTGCGCCCTCATGAATATGCATGATGCGCTGACGTCATACTCTTAGACTGCAGTTTCCGAGTAAGACTTAGTGGAGGATTAGTGAATCTCGGCCAATATAAATAAATATTATACAAACAACAATTAATATCTCTTTCCTTCCACTAGCAAGGGGCCAAATATCAATACAGTCATGTTTGCAATATTGTAACCGTTAAGAGTAAATGTTCTAATACTTTGTATGTAGCATGGTTTTGAAATTATTAATGCAAATATGAGCAAGCAATATTTATTTATTTATTTATTTATTTATTTTATTTTTACATTTCTTAACTGTGTTAGTCTGACTGGGCCCAGAGAGCCCTTTTTCAGTGGAGACCCTAGGAGAAAAGCTCCAGGAAAGTAATTAAAAAAATAAGAAAAAAAACTAGCAATTCAAGTTGTAAGATACTTAACAGTACAAAAAAAGAGAAACAAGAGTATACAACATGAATATTTACAAGGTAAAAGTACAGTATTTTGGAATGCAGTAGCAATATGTTTGAGAAATTTGGTTTGCATTAAGTTATATACAAGGAACATAGCAATGCTTACAATAAAAAAATATGTAATATACAATTCAGAGTAACATCATGACATAGTACAACAAAGGTGCAGTTAATAGCATAGGTGCTAACTGCAGAGAGAGTAATATGTGTATACAATTTAGAAAGGAAATACCAGGCAGATATGTTAATTGGAAGAAGAATAAAAAATCATTAGGTAATTTCCTGACAAGTACAGATCCATGCATGTTGGAAATTAATTTTTAGTTGTTTTTTGAATTTGTCACTTTTGGTTGTGGAGCAAAGGGATAATGGAAGTTTGTTCCATGAGTATGCAATTGAATGACTGCAAAGTATTTTTCCAATATTTTTATTTGGGTTGTCCACCTGCAGAAGGTTTTGTTGTGTGCTTCTGAGGTCACGATTGGGTGTGTAGGGTGTAATTATGGATGTAAGGGCAGGGCAGGAGTTGGGGCTATTTAGGATGTCATGTGCAATTTGTAGTTGTGATATTTGAAGCATGTGGGGGAGCTAAGGCCATCTTAAGCTTTTTAGGGATATACAGTGATGTGATTTGTAGCTATTACTGGATGCGAATCTGGCTATCATGTTATAGGTGGTTTGTAGTTTGGTTAAGAGATTATTTTGAAGGTTAGTAAGTATGGGAGCAGCATACAGCAGGGATGGTAGAATAAATGTTTGAGCCAGTATAGGTCTAGATTTGTTAGGTATATATTTGCTGTTGCAGTATAGAAGACCTAGTTTTTGCCTGGACTTTTTGATACAGTTTAAAATTTGTAGGTCAAATTTTAATTGGTCGTCTATAGTAACGCCAAGCAATTTGGTGTTTGAGTTGGTAGTGATAATTGTATTATCTAAGGATGAGATGGTGAAGGTGTCTTCAGCTGGATTGAGTTTTTTGGAAGGAAAAAGAGAAGCTTGTTTTTGGGGGGTTGAGAAGCAGGTTGTTTTCAGTTAGCCATTGTTCTAGTAGGTGCAGAGATTGTTGAGTAACAGTGTGGAGATTTTGCATATTGTTGGAGGTGTTAATAATTGTGGAATCATATGCGTACTGTGTTAAGGTAGAGTGGGGTCAGGGGACATGTAGGTTTTTTTGTAAATATATTAAAAAGTAAGGTGACCAGGATAGAGCCATGGAGAAACCTGGTCTTAACAAGATGGAAAGGGGAAAAGGATGTTTGCCATCTGGTAGACTGATATCTCTTTGACAGGTAGCTGTTAAACCAGGAGGCAGTGGAGATAGAGAGTTGTAGGTGGAAAGTTTGTGTAGGGGGATGGGACGGGAAACAGTATCAAATGCTTTGGATAGGTCAAGGAATAGAGCTGATATGAGTTTATTATTTGACGTTTAGAGGTGCCAGTAGAATGTAACTACAGAAACACCTGGAGGCTTCTCTTGGTTGTAATGAGTTAACATAAACTGGTCTATCACAACCTTAAAATACTATTTATTGGGTAAGAAATGTATGTTAATCACTGACCATATCCTCTTTGCATTAGTTATACCATCAGAAAGGTTGCAAAACCAAAAGTGTCTGGATGGACTTTGACCTTCCAGCCTTCCAGTTTTAAGATACAGCATCGACCAGGTTACGGTTGCTTTCATGAAAACACTCTGTCTATGGATTAAATCCCACCTGATATTGCTTGAACTGCTGCTTCTGGGCAGGTGGGGTTTACATATGTAAAACTCTGAAACTGCAAACACACAAACAAATGACAGAAAGGCTCCACTGAAGAAGAGTAGTGTCCACAAATTTATTGAAGCACTTTTCATTCAAGTACCATACAGAACTTCATAAAATTTAAAGTACAAAGCTTCTTTAATAACAATTCAGACTTGACATGGGATGTGTTGTTGACCTATAATCAAGCACATCTTCTTAATTGCATTTAAATGCTTAAGTTAGACTTGACCCTATGCATTCTGAATCTGTCTTGGATTTCCTTGTTCCTGAAGAATCCTATAAATAAGTGCACTGGTTTAAAAATGTGTTTGTTTAAAAAAAACAAAGTGTGCACACATTTACACAAGAATAGTGATAAACAACATACATTCCTTGTTAAAATGTTCCTTAAAAACTAAAGTTTGATCTGTTTATCTTAGCAAGCTTTTAAGTTTTAATAAATAGAGCAAGCTTCATTCAAGCTTGGATATGTAAAGGCATTCAGTTTGATTTGCCATATCAGCTCTAATTTTACCAACAACAAAGGAAAAAGGACCCCCTCTGTTATCTGGTTCAACTTTGTCAATACCTCCAAATTTAACACTGTGGTTCTCAAATTCTAGTATGTCCTTAGCCAGAGCATTTTCTGTTCTAGCCCTGATGATGCTGTATATATGTTCATATAGCCACTCTTTTAATTTTCTATCAGTCTTCCTGACATAAAAAGCTGGGCATTGTTGGCAATGAGCTAAATAAACTAATTTAGAATTACGGTTAAGTTTCTTGTTTACCTTATATTTTTGTTGTCTAACCATGAATGTTTGACCCACATCTGTGTGTTTACAGTAGGGACAACACTCACATCTGAACATCACTTGTAGTCTAGTATTAGTCCTTTTCTTGTGCTCCAGTAGGCTTTTTAAATTGTGTCCTCTTTTAAAGTTTACCTGTGGGTGTTCACCTATTTTTGTACAAAACTTGAGTTCACCCATTATTAGGGACCAGTTTTTACATAAGATTTCCCTTATACTGTGTGCATCCATGCTGAATGGTGTTATGAAACTGACCGTGTAGTTGGTGTTAGGAAAATTGCTTTCAGTTCTTAAACTTCCCTCATGGGGTTCCTCTAAAGTGGGCTCTAGTGTTGTTTCAGGTAGTTCACTATTAAGGAGTGGTTAGTACATTCCCCTGTGGTCTTCACCTCATCTTGTATGTCTTTTCCTTAAAACTTCGCATTCAAATAAAAAATCTCCCTCTAAAGTGACCATCCTTGCAGCCCTCACTAGTTGGCCTTTGATGACTGACTTCTGATGGAAAGTGTATGAACTGGAAAAATGTAGGAAGGCATTTGAGTAAGTTGCTTTCCTCTAAATCCTTGCTATGTATCTTTTTAGGTTTCTATCTTTTTCCAGTTCTATATCTAAGTAAGCCATTTTTTTCAGTATGGAAGTTATATGTAAATTGGAGAAAGCTGATAGTGCTGTTAAAATAATTAACCAGTTCTTCAGCTATAATTCTGTCACCTTTAATGATCAAGAAAATATCATCCAAAATCTTGTGTGAAAAAATATTTGGTTATCAATTTGACTATTCTTACTGATGTACTCTAATTCCCAATGGGCCATTACTAAGTTTGCAAAACTGGCCCCACAAGGTGAACCCATGGCCACCCCTACTTTCTGTAAAAAGAATTCATCCTCAAATATAATATAGTTGTTTGTTAGTATTATATCTAGTAGGTCCTCAACTAGATGTATTTCATTAAGAGGTGCACCTCTTAGTCTCATCATTCTTGAAACCCACTCTGTTCCTTCCAAATGGGGAATTGAAGTATATAAGTCCTTTACATCTACTGTGAGGAAGTTGTAGTTCTCTTCAAAGGATAAATCATTAATTCTTTTCAGGAAGGTCCATGAGTCCTTACAAATTTGGGGTTCCTGACAAATGCACCTTTTTAAAATAGAATCTGCATATTTAGCACATGGGTACATTATAGAATTCCTGGCATCTACCAGAGGTCTCATGAGTGGATTGGCCATGTTTTTATGGATTTTGGGGATTCCAAACAAAGTAGGAGTCCTTGGTGATGGCATACAAAAATAGTTATACAACATTACATCAATTTTAGCTTCTATAAATAGATCATTAAGGTATGAATTAATGCGTCTGTATGCCGTATTAAATTTGTTGAGTGAATTTTTAGTGTATGTTTCAGTCAGAAGCAGTTGTTCCATCCTGTTCTTGTAATCAGTTATTTCCAACAAAACCAACCCTCTCCCTTGTCAGGTTTCAGAACCTTCACATGTGCATTCTGTAACTCAAACAGAGCTTCCCTCTCAGTCTCACATTGTTACATTTATTTAATTTCCTACTGCACTGGTGCTGTTTATCTACAGTCCTCAGGTCTAACTCACATACATGCTCAAAAGTAGAAATAAGTGGATGTAATGGGGGGGGGGGGTTGTATATACTGGTTGTTTTAAATTATTCATCATTATTATACTAATTTGCCCCCAACAATATTAATAAATTCAGTTTTCTTGTAACTATTTTAAGGTCTAACACAGTACTAGATAAATAAAATTTACCTGAAGAGATGAACGTAAAGCCCTTTGCTAATAATTCAACAAGTTGTGGGTTAACCTTGTATGAGGAATAGTTATACCCCAGGATTCAGCAAGCTCTGAACAGCATGCAGGAATAGTGCAGGAGTTGCTGGAAGCAATAAGGCTGCCTAGAGATCCAGGAATAACCTCCCGGGATGTGCACGAGCGCTCCTGCACTATTCCTGCATGGACACAGCTCCTGTATACAAATTTCCCCATTTGTAGGTGAAAACCATGCAAATGAGGTGAATTTGTGATCCAGAAAGCTGGCAGCCGGCCATGCAGGACTAGTGTAATCTGCAGAAATGTCCTCAGTGAGTAACCGAGTTCATTTCTGCAAACTACAAAACTGAGCCATGACTGCTCCAAATAAACAAATAATGTGTAAAGCATGCCAAAGACCAAATATATGGCCATTGGCATGGAAAACAGTTCCAAAATTAAAAAAAAAAAAGTTTTATTTTTTGTTGGCCGATTTCAGCTGTTTAAGAGTAGGGCAGTGGCACGCAAACTGGATCAGCCTGAAAATTTAAAAAAAAAATTTAAAAAAGCATTCTATCCAAAATCACAATTTTGCGATTATACTCAATTGCAGTCAGAAGACAACAAGGCCAGTGAATAGTGGTTGCTAAGGGGGTAGGCTCAATGTCAGACTTGTAACTAGGCATTAGCAGGCAATCCTATGCAAAAGAGGGGAATGATACTAAATCCCAGATTCCCCCTCATGGCTAGCCTGCACCCAACAGTGTAGGTGCAGGAAGACCATGGTGCAAGCCTAAGAGCTACTTGACATTATAGATGGGTGTGTCAGGCATACTGGGAGCTTACTGAGTTGCTAAGCACTCTTTACATTGCCTAAGCAGGTGTGCATGCCATGCACCGTGTTTTAAACAAAAAAAAAGTAAACCAGGAAATAGCAACTCCATGCACATCTGAGCACTGTGTTTCGATGGTGTGCCTTGGGGCCTAAACAGGATGGCAATGGGAAGGGAAAACAGCAGTAGGAAGGTAATCAAGGAGAACTAGCATAGCTGGCAGGTGAAATGTATCAGAGTCAGCCAAATACACAGGCAGCAACCCAGCCCAGTACACTATAAACTATGCAAACACCCTTCCCTCTGGTTTTTCCCATAAACTCTACACCACCGTTGTACACAAGTGGGGAAATTTTACCTAACAAAAGCAACAAAATGATAAGAGCTGCATTAGCTCTCATAAATCAACATGTGGAAGAGGCTGAGAGTGGTGAAAATGAGAATGCTGATGACCAACCCACAGAGAAGGAGAAGACTACACAGACGGGCTACATGAGCTTGAGATAGTGGAGCACTATAGGGAGGACAGGGACCTCGTACAGCAAATTGTTGAGCTGTGCTGGCCAAGCCTCACACACAGAACCAACAGAGGGTAACCCATCCCAGTGGATACCAAGGTATGTGTAGGCCTAAGAATACTAGCCACGGGTACCTCCCAAAGGCCAACTGGGGATATCATGGGGATCTCACAGGCATCAGCATCCAGGGTACTCCACCAGTTCTTGGATGCCATGTCAGCACATGCCGGTGAGCACTTATATTTTCATAAAAGCCATGAGGCGTTGACCAGCAATATGTGTCTCTTCCACCATATAGCGGAATACCCTAAGGTAGTGGGTGCTATAGACTGCACGCACATACACATCAAAGCATCATCTAGTGAGCGGGATAGGGTCTACATGAACTGCAAGGGCTTCCCCTCCATCAACTGCCAGGTCATGTGTGATGCCCAGGGCATTATAATGAATGTGTGTGCTGGCTGCTCTGGAAGCTATCATGACTCCCACAACTGGTATATGATACAGCTGTACCAGAGATTTGCCAATGGGTACATCCCTTATGGTCACCTAGTGGGGGATGCTGGTTACGCATTGCAGCCGTGGCTGATGACACCCATCAGAAATGCACACACACCCGAACAAGAATTCCATAATAAGTCACACGCACAGACCAGAATCATAATAGAGTGTAAGTTTGGGATGCTCAAGTCATTGTTCCGGTGCTTGGACATATCCGGTGGAGCCTTGTAGTACTCAGCAGCTACATGTACCCAAATTGTCATCGTATGTGCCATGCTACACAATACAATCCTGTGGAAACAGCTGCAGCAGGAGCAGCACGGGGCAGGGCCACACAGCCCCCCACCATTGCCAAGGCCTGGACAGGCACAGGCTGAGAAGGAACAATCTGAGCCTGGCCCTGTAGGCAGAAGGAGGCATGCCCAGTATGCCCAGGCCTTGGAAAAGAGGCAACGCATAGCACATACTCTGACACGGTAGGAACCCAGTGAATGACGCCTCTCTCTGACTCACACATACAGTAAAGGGGATGCCAAACATGACATTACCTGTGCTTAACCATGTATAGGGAGTGTACTATGTTCATCTGACATAGCCAGCCCTCCAGCACCATCCTCAACACAGGAACAGCCACAATGTAAGTCACTCTCCCTATCAATTGCTGAATGGAGTAGTATATTTTGTTACTTGCATCTATGGTATGGATGTGAGCATGCAAGGTAATCGGGTGGCTGAATGGGATGCCAGCAGATAGTAGACACCTATAGTGGCAGCATGAAATCTGTAACAAATACTGGTGTCACCATAGTAGCCAGTACTAGACAAGGTGACAAAATCCACTGCAGGAAATGTGGTTGGCCAAATGTGTGTCCATAGGACACACACATGCCAGTCAAGGAGGCTCACATACCCAACAACAGTCTCAGCCAGTAGGACAGGTGTAGAAAAACACAAAGAAAGGCTGTGCTAAGGCCTATGATTGATGGCTATGGAGAACAACCCCCCCCCTCCAGACCTACACAGAGAGACTACAACAGGTCGGACAGTGGAATGTTAGTTCTGAAGGGTAAGAAGTCTGAAACTGAAATGTAGGTCAATAAAACCTAGGTAGTACACTGATATGCCTCTACTCTGCATGATAGTTCAGAATACAGAATGAAATGGAGTACCTGAAATACCAGTACAGTCATAGCAAATATGTACAGTTGTCAGGTGTGCCCCCCGCCCACAATCCTATGTAGAAGTGTAGTAATATGTATGTGTAGTTATAATAACAGTGAAGCACAGATTACCTGAGCTGGCCAAAGTAGCAGGATAGATTGTAGTATGTGTACAATATGCAGGGCTGTGTGTGTTAGGTTGGTGTGTGTTGTATATGGTGTGAGAGTGGTCAGCACGTAGGCATGGTGAGGTTTGTCCTGGTGGCCATTGGCCAGTACTGCCAATGACAGGGCAAAGTTCTCATAACTGCAGTGCCAAACACAATGCATCCCAGCAAAACCCATTGCAGCAGTAAGCTATTGTAATTGTTTGGATGTAATATCTGTCACCATCTGAAAGATGGCCATTGCATAAATGTGGGCCCAGACATACATACAGTACACAGGAGGAAGTGTATCAGACAGACACTGTATAATATGTTACTGTCAAATGGACACACCTTTGGAATTGTACATACAGGTTAGCAGCACATTAGTTAGGTTTGTAGTATGGAATACAGATGTCATCTGGCCAAACACTGGCAGACCACAAAGGTCACAGGTATTAAATATTCAGAAACTTCTGATGTCCCTGCACAAGCCAGCATAAGTGGAATGCCCCACATATATCTGTGAGTCAGAATCAAGTAGCATCCATAGCACACATGCACCCAGCTCACCACACCATCATCCACAGGTACCTCACAGGTCTTAACCCTGCTGTTGGGAAATAGCCACAGACTGCAACATGCTGAAGAGGTGTCCCATGCAGGTGTGTCTGTAGCTGAAAGCAGCACCCTACCGGAATCCACATCACCGAATCAATAATGACAGAAAATATTGACATTAACACCTTTTACACCTACCCTGTCACCCCAGGGGAATATAGTGGCTTGCAGTCCAGGACTGTAGGAGTGACACAATGCAACAGCCTGCTACAGCTGGCCTGCATCACTAACAAATGCCCTACAATCCTCTGCCAAATGCCTGTGTCTCACAGTACTGCCAATGTATGTTATGTCATGGACTCCCAAATAACAACATAACACAGTCCACAGAACCCAAATGCAAGGCCATGTCAAAAATCCCAGTAACATGTCCACTATGTCCTACTGCATGAACTGTGGACCAACACCAAATTACTGCTGGGATGAAGTGATAACTATAGGGAACTTATCAGATAATGTTCGCATAATGTTTGGAAGAGGGTAGAATAATAGAGGGGGGGTAGGAGCATGGACGCCATGGTGTGTGTGAAGTCTGAAACTCAGCCATGTGCACATACTATCCCTGCCTGCAAGCACAGGAATGTGTGGCTGTAAATCTGCTTGTAATCCACAATGTGAAGGGGTAATGTCCAGAATTATGACCCCTGCCTCTGGGTAACCTGTGTGAATCTGTACAGCTGTGAGGTATGGCCACAGCAGGATATGGCCATATTGTTACGTCGATGGATGTACAAGCATGGGATCCTCAGTCACCACTGTACCAAGGTGCAGAATTATTTACACAGACCCATCAGCAAGAGTCAGCAGCTTCCCCTCCAGAATGGCATGATTGTGCAAGAATATGTAGGCTAAAGACCACAATACTGGACACAGTTGCATTCACCCTGTGTTCCCCAGGAAATTACTGCAAGCAAATATGTATACCTGACAGCAGTTGGTGACATAAAACATCACAGTGTAAAACAGTACATATGTCTGAATATCTTTGCTAACACCAAAACCATGTAGCAGAAGTAGCACAGACACATATACCTACAGTAACCCACTATCCTTTGCCAATTTTGATCCCATATTGTCAACCAATCTACAGATATCCTGCAGAAATAGGTTGCTAGTTGTAGGTGTAGAACACAAAAGCCTGCACTGGAGTACAACCTACCTGGAATGGATTCACACATTCAATACAGAAGGTCATATTGGGCATGAGTCAACACTTACAGAAATGAAGCCCATATCTGACAACAACAGTGAACTATATATATCTGACAGTCACAGATGTTTGTGCACACACACTCCACACTACACACCAGTCATGCTTTGCGCACACATTGGATAAGAATACACACATATATCCAAGTACAACACAGTATAATAGGCCAAAATGACACATACATAGATGTGTGGAAGAGAGTGACAGACAGTGACAAACAGCCTCCCCATCATGAGGCCTGTCCCACCAGCACACATCCAATTGGCTAAAACCACATGATGTGCAAATGTCAATCACTGTAGACATTTGCCTCTGGTCTCCCTCAGCACTATAGTGTCTGTGGTGCTTGTGATAAATGTGTAATATGACTATACAAGTCAGTATTCCTCTAGCAGTTGTATACATGTACCTGTGAAATATAAACCTGTGTGTGCTTGAGTGGTGTATGTCTGCTTCCAGATGAATGGTTTATGGCCCATGCACACACACTACACTCCCCAGTGCCCTACTATGGCAAGCTTGCTGATGTCATTCAACTTGAAATACATCTTTGGTGAAAAAGTAGTTCTATGGCAGTTGTATACATGTACCTGTGAAATATAAACCTGTGTGTGCTTGAGTGTTGTATGTCTGCTTCCAGATGAATGGTTTATGGCCCATGCACACACACTGTACTCCCCATTGCCCTACTATGGCAAGCTTGCTGATGTCATTCACCTTGAAATACACCTTTGGTGAAAAAGTAGCTCTATAAGCTCCATGGCAAGTGCTATAATTGTGTAATACTATAGTGTGATGTACTAGTTAGGTAGACTTTCTAATCCCAGACACGGTAAGTGTGTGTGTGTGTGTGTGCGTGTGTGTGTGTGTGTGTGTGTGCGTGTGTGTGTGTGTGTGTGTGTGTGTGTGTGTGTGTGTGTGTGTGTGTGTGTGTGTGTGTGTGTGTGTGTGTGTGTGTGTATAGGGATCAATGCTTCTGAGGCCGTTCACAGTCACTAAAACCTCCATTGCCCTACTTTGGCAAGCCTGCTGATGTCATTCTCTTTGAAATACACGTTTGGGGAAGGAGTAGCCCAGGAAACTCCATGGCATGTGCTATAACTGTGTAATGCTATAGTGTGAAGTATTAGTTAGGTAGGAGTTCTAATCCCAGTCATGGCAACTGTGAGACTTGGTGTGTGTGTGTGTGTGTGTGTGTGTGTGTGTGTGTGTGTGTGTGTGTGTGTGTGTGTGTGTGTATGTGTGTGTGTGTGTGTGTTATCATTAGTATCCTGTGTGGAGGTAGCAGTGAGTGTGTAATAACAGGACACATTGTGGAGCGGGTTTTGCAAATTTCTTATGTGGTTGGCCTATTATATGTCACAATGTCTACCTTACAAGGATAACAGATGTCAAACAGCAGACAGGTTGGGGTAGACAATCCATACCCCTACATGTGACATCATGGCCTGGGAAACAATATAGGCAACCATTGCATTACCCAGAGAACACTCTCCCCCCACGTCTCATACACAAACACACTTGGCTTGGCAACAACCACTATGTTGGTAGTTTTCTGCATATTGCCCACAGATAGTAACTATGGTGTGATTGCAATGGACTACAGAGGACATGGCACCCTGTCCCATCCCCACAATAGGCAAATCATTGCATACATTGCTCCTTCGCTATGTTCTCCACTGGATGACTGCAACAACTGTAGAGTCAGCAAATGTAACCCACAAAGGACACACCATGCCTTATATGCATGCCTGTAAAGACAGATGCCACTGACACCAGTGAATACCTGTCAATGTAGGGGCAAGATCAACATGGTTTCCATTGCCAGTTCTCACCACATGGGGTCAAGAATGGCACATCTGATGATAACAATCTGTCTACACAACATGCCCCAGACACCCCAGGTACACTTCCACGTGTCACAAAACATGCATGTGGAAAGTGTGCACATCCCAGACACCATCCATGTTATGGAATATAGAAGACATACATGGCAAGCACTGCACAGCACTGGCCACCCACAATAATATCCCAGGTGAGTGGATGGTGAATACAATACCCACCTGTGTGGGCCAATCCAGACACTACATCCTTGAGCGCACTGCAGACCATTGTCATGTGGCCTGATGCCAAGGTGTACCCTTTACCTAGCCTTGTACAGCCTCCTGGCACAGTCAACCACTACACACCTGTGAAACAATGCACCCATGCATGTCAGTACTGCCAAACTGGTGTGTGTGTGTGTGTGTGTGTGTGTGTGTGTGTGTGTGTGTGTGTGTGTGTGTGTGTGTGTGTGTGTGTGTGTGTGTGTGTGTGTGTGTGTGTGTGTGTGTGTGTGCGTGTTTGTGCGTGTGTGTGTGTGTGCGTGTGTGTGTATGTGGAGTATAATGATTTGGATGCCATTCACACTCACTAGCCCTCCCATTGGCCTACTGAAGCATGCCTTCTGATGTCAGACACCTTGACATACCCTTTGCCCATATTTCAGCCTGATAACCTCTGTGGTGCATGTGATACCTGTGTATTACTGTAGTGTGACAAACTACTTAGTTAGAAGTCAAATCCTGTCCCTGCCAACTCTGATAATGTGTGCGAGTCCCTGAGAGAGTGTGGCTGTGTTGTACTTGACACGTGTTGTTGTGGACAGGCACATGTACTACACCTACCTTATCCCTCCTTTATCACTGTTGCTGATGTCACTCACCATCATATATACCTTTGGACAGCTCCCCAGCATGTAAGCTCTATGGTGCATGCAATAACTGCATAGACATGTAATAGCATTACATAGTCAGGCAGGGGTTTGAAACCCCATACTGGTAAGTGTGTGACACAAACATGCTTTCTTTTACTCTTCTACCCCCTCCCTGTCTTACTTTGTCTATGTCTGTCTCTCTCACTTCCTCTCTGGTGGATGTGGAGAAGTACACTTGATTTGCTTAGGCAGCAGATTTTGTTTTGTAAGTGATGCTCATGATCAGCTGATGGCCTGTGCATGAATTGCAGTCACCCACTAGCTGATTGCATGTAGAACAGCTATGGTAACATTCCCATACCCAATTGCATGGAAACACACTCCTATAACTAGGAACATCATGTGGTTGCTGGTCCTTTTCATTCACTGTGAGCAGGACTTCATGTCAGTGTTTTGCAAACAGCATCACAGATGGTAGCATACACTGTGGAGACAAGCCAACAAACAGGAGGGGGATGTTCCAGACATGACTAGGGAAAGTAAGTTTTGCTCTTTTGCATTTGGAGTACTGTTGGTTTAACAGAGTTTGTGTGGATAAGGCTGGTCTACATGATTTAATATCTGCCATGACAGTGTTATATGCTGTAGGAAATGCCCACCTCACAGGTTACCTATCTTAGAACAGGAAGCATAGTCTGAGGATTGCAGTCAGTACATGGTGACAGCCATGAGAGTTACTGACTTCATATCCCTCACAGGAAATATGTCACAACAAACCCTGTTACAACAGTAAATGTATGAGGTTATCACAGCAACATGTCAATATTGGCCCCGTCTTTGTGCCTCCAGCCACAACTCTGTCAACCTTTGTACATATGTCATGCGGTAAGAGGTACATATGTTCAGTACACCATTCTTAATTGACATCATACCTGATAAAAAGTCAGTGAGATATCAGACTGCTAGACATGTTATGTATAATGGGGGTTATATTTGAGGACATAACCTGGGCATTCTGTGGTAGTGTGTACAGTACTGAGGTCTGTGTACATATGCTGATTGTCGACAGTGTGAGTATTGCGGATAGGTACCTTGGCCTGTGTATAGATTGTAGTAGATGTAATTGTTCTTAGTCCTGTTCTATCTGATGTTATATGCTGCTACAGTGTATGGTACACTACTGGCTTACATGTTTGTAGGGCCAAACACACACACATGTCTCATACCACAGACAGGCATCAGCCCACACTGTGTAGTGGTCCAGTATATGTAGGGTTAGTGTGTGAGTGGCACATATGAGGATGGTGTTGATCAGACAGTTCATATAATGTAATATTAAGCTCACTTACCATATGTGGCTGTGGTTTGTTCACATTGGTTGTGGGTATGCACTTTCACACAGGTGTCTGTTACTCTGTGCTGTTACATGCCTGTAGAGCCTGCTATATTTGCAGGTACATGTGCATTCCCCCATAAGAAATGTAGGCCAGTGTTGTGGCAGTCTGCATGTAGTTTACACAGTGCTTTGTTACATGCCTAGCAGCTTAGTGTACTTACCCCGTGTGATGTTATGTCCAGATGTTTGTCAGCTGTACTACTGCCGGGCCACCATACCTGTCATGTATTTCTGACAAAGCACTAGGATGCTGTACAGATGTATGTCACTAACTAGTGGGTAGTATGTGGCTATGTGACCTCTGCACCACCGGTTATTATTTGTTAGGACAGTCAGGAGTGTGTGAATGCATAAACTGTGTGGGCATATGTATTCCAGTATTTATGGGATATACCCATTTACATGGCTGTTAACATCCACATTGTCAGACTTGGTCCACATGTCTTGCACTAACGGGTTCTGTGTATATCTCTGGACTGACCAGAGTGTGTCACTGTCCACATTTATTGGTCATATCTCTGCTGAATTCCACAGGACCATTACTGTGATTTCAATGGCACTGTACTATGAGGACCTCAAGATGTCTGTCAGTAACTGATGGCGTACATGACAGTAGCAGATGTGACCTCCCATACACAACATTTCTGTTAAGACAACCCTGTTACAGTAGCAACAGTCTACATATATACCTGCAATACTTACATGACATCCCCTTGCACTAAGAGGTTGAGACTATTGGTGCTGAGGTATGACTCCACTCCATGTTCTGGACATATGTTAAACATATATGTAGCTATATCTATCTATATATATATATATATATATATATATATATATATATATATATATCTATATATATATATATATATATATATATATATATATATATATATATATATATATATATATATATATACATATATATATATATATATATATATATATATATATATATAGATATATATATAGATATATATATAGATATATATATGTGTGTGTGTGTGTGTACATATATATATATGTATGTATATATATATATATATATATATATATATATATATATATACACACACACACACACACACACACACACACACACACACACACACACACACAGTTATAGATATGTATATATATTTTATATATATATATATATATATATATATATATATATATATATATATATATATACATATACATACATATATGATGTATATATGTCTATATATATATCTATATACAGATCTATATAAGGCCATATATATGATGCAATATACAGCTGTATATAAATACATATATATGAATATATATGTGTATGTACATGTAGACATATATCTACATATATATATATATATATATATATATATATATATATATATATATATATATATATCCATATCCTTGTCATGTGTAAACATTACTGTTGTGTATACCTTCCCAGATGTATCACACCGTATTTATCTGGTATGTGTATATTTAGATATAACAACATATGTGATGCAACAGTAATATCACTAACAAGTACTACACAATTGTCTTTACAGCTGTCATGGCGTAGTAGTTAAATGCTGTGACTATAGTGTATAGGGTCCTTGGTTCAAGACTTGCAGGGGCTGTTTATTTTGATGCTGAGCAGAACAAGAGTTGTTTGATACAGCATGGTTAAGGCAGTTCTGAGCAGCTTTACATGCATTTGCAAGGCTTTGCATGAAGCTAAGTGGTGCTAACGTATGGTTAAACATACAGGTGCTTACACTGTATAGACTTTACTTACCAGTGTGCAAATGTGCTTAGCTGTAATATTGCAGCAATGCTGACACCTGCTAAGCATGACTCAGCCCTGGTAACCAGTGCTCACATTCCAGTCTGATAACATAGCAGGGTAATGACATCTGTAATAAGTGTATGTAATGCCAGGTACATAACATGCATCTATGTGCTGTCATTACAGTAGCAAGGGTTGTGAGTATACTGTCTGGAACACTGGAGTATATATAAATTGTACAACAGTCTTATCCATGTGAATGTGTTACATACATGGGTAGTATCCCAGGTTATATGCAGTCACACTGGCATGTAGTGTATCATTACGTTACTACTGTTGACAGTGCTTTCCCCAAGTAAGAGTAGATTGCTAATTGTAGCACTGGGAACAAACACCTCTGCATGCAAAGATGGACTCTGAGTCCTCACTGTCATGTTCCTCGTGTGTAAGCTGTATCTCATTAAATATTTCCTACTGGATAATGATCTGACAGGTGGAAAATAACTGTAGACTACTGTGTGTATAGCACATGTCAGTGAGGGCTGCCGTCATGTAGAAATGGCATACCTATCGGTGTCAGACATCTATCTGTCAACACATTCATCCTAATGCATAGCTAGTTGGCTAGCTGATATCTGTGAGTCCTCTGTACAGATTTGCAGATGTCAGGTATCCATCTTGGATGCTTACAGACAATTTATGCTTGACTGACACTGACATGTCTGCCCAGCTGTGTTATAAATACACAGATAGGACTCCACACCCTGTACACACCACATGCCATGGATACCTCATCTACACTACCACAGTCAACAGAAGATGCTTGGGTACAGGTCTCCAAGACAGACACTGACCATGTTATGTAATACATGTTGCATACATGTTAACTGGAGCACCTCACTCGCCCTCTGCAAGAGGTACCCAGATGATTGGCTGATGCATGTCACTCTCACCCTGAGGATCACCCCAGTGGTGTCTGTTAATAGATGGCCTGCTGGCACATGGCAGGTGGTATGATACCACTGTACACACATCCCCTACACTTACCATCTCTCCATGGACAATAGCCTGGTACACACCTATGAACACCTGCACCGATGCACCCCAGTACTGACAAATGTTTATGTGTGCATTACTGAGAATATCAGTGTCTGTGTGTTTGTAGACCTGTAGTTGGGAATACTCTGAGGCCCTTCACACCCACCGCACCCCCCATTGCCATAGTTAGATGTGGCTGCTGCTATACAGAACATTACATGTACCTTGTTATGCTCTTCTCCCTAAGTGCTACCTGGGCCTTGCAGTACCAGCACAACATGGTTGTACAAATGGGTTGATAGGCATGGAATACCCACTGAGTTCTAGCAAGTGTGTGTATGTGCACATGTGTGTGTGTGAGTGTATAGGGTACAGCATTTCGAGGCCACATACTCCTATTACAATACACATTGCCACACAGTATTATGGATAGTGATGCTGCTGACCATAGGAGAGGCATGACAGTGCATCACCCTACTATGCCTGTGGCATGTGCACAAGATGCATATCCCTGTAGTAGCACTCTTGGGATGGACAAGGGGTTGTATTGCAGTCCTGGTCAATGTGTGATGGTGGGTATGTCAGAATGTTATCATGGGTTCCAGTGCGTACAATATCCACAGCGGGAAGTGGGTGCTGGGTGTACTGTCATTACACCATGGTACCCCGGTACATGTCACATGTCCCATTTGGCCATCCCCGGGGGGTGGCATAATGGTTAAGGTGTTTACCTTGCAGACACAAGGTGCAGGGTTTGATTCTCAGATGGGGTAATTGGCTAGCCTTAAAATAGCCCACAAGGGCACTTAGCCTAGTACTAATCTATGAACGTATGAATCTATGTACCACTGTATGGTGACCACTGTCACCATCAACCATACAGGTGACTGATAACAATATCCAGCCCAGTTATGCATGTGCTATGTGCAACCTACCTGTAACACAATTGACACACTGATAAGGTAGTTAGCACTGATAGGCCCAGGTCTCTCAGATGTATGTCTGACTGTTATGTGTTTGTTAATGTGTATATCACAGTATGTCAGACTATGCACTGTCCATAAACAACCATTGCATCCCCTATTACCATACTGTACATGCCTGAAGATGTTCTGCATGTAACATGTAACCTGGCACACCTCATCCTAAAAGCTGTGTGGTGTGTGCAATTAAAGCCACACACATCAGTAGCACTACATACCTAGGTAGGGGTCTAGTCCCAGTGTTGCCAAGTAGGAGTATGTGTGTATGTGGAGGGATCTACTTCAGTTTGCAGAATATACATGTCCCAGGGAGTCATCTGTTCAAGAACTGCCTGGCATATGCTAACATTTCACAGGGATCATCCTGTGGACATAAATTTCATCACAGCTAGTGTTAGATGTGTAAATGGCATATTCCCCACTGTATAGGTGTGCATCAATACTGGGGTTGGTATATATAGCTGGGTGTGGCTGTTGTGGACAGAGCCAACTATATTTGCAGTTAATGTTGAGTGTATCCCCCAACATAGCTGGCTGTAATATTGTGCAGTTCATGTTAACAGGCTAGGTAGTTGTCTATCACACTATCTGTGGTTCTACAGCACCTCTCACCCTCCAAAGGGTAGGGGTGTACCAACCACACCAGCACACATATGTTTACCGAGTTGAGGATTGCACTACATTGGAGAAGGGACATATACCCTGCAAGTACCATAGTCAATGACATTAAACTAGCGGGCTGCTTATTCCACAATGTGCTGTTGTGCATAGTCTGGCTTGGTGTAATTACATAGGCTACAATGGGTTCCTCGCACAGGTACAAACATCCATGTGTACAGTATTCTCTGTGTAGTGCATCAACACCAAAGCCTCTGTGTGTGTTATACACAAACATGTGGTCTGTACCACCCAGTACAACTACCATTGTTCAATGCAGAAGGTTGGCTAACAGCAGCCTCCATGCACTCACCTGTGTACACCATCCCCAAACCTATCAGCCATGTGGCACAGACAGTAACTGTTATACAGATCCATGGCATGTGTTCACCTGTACCCAGGATATGGTCCAGCCAAGGTGTCACCACAGTGCCATACCCTTTATGACATATGACAGCAGACCATCCGCCTGCTGACACATGGACACCTACAACACAAACGGATAACATCATGGAGACCATAATCACTAAGTGTTAATATCACTAAGTGTTAATAACAGTTATAATGCATCATGTCTGGACAGCTGCACTTCCTAACATGTAAGCATTAAACTTTACTACTGTCATGTTACACAACAGTACACTGTAGTACAGTCACCATGTGCATCATAACCATATTAGTCTGTTCTTGCATCGATGTTATGGATGACAGGGATGTGGCACAGGTATCATCATGTGCACAGGGTTTGTTGTTGGTTTGACAGAGACCTAAGCTGTGCCATACATTTGACACCATGTATGTGAGTGAGGGGTTTTAATTGTTGATATGGCCGTGGTGATGTGGTGTGTAGGTATGGGGTTGCCCTAGCTGTGTTTGTATTGTGTGTGAGTATGCATGCACACAGTTCTGCCATGTGGTTGCCTTATAAAGGTGTTTGTTGGACAGCTGCAGACCATACCTGGCAGGGTGTGCAGTTCACTGCCTCCGGCCATGGACATAAGAACTGTGCCTACCAGGGGTTCCACGAGCACATCCAGGTACAAGCCATGATATGGTACTCTCCCCTGATGATGACATATGTCTGTTGGAACCAGGTCCCTCCTGGGACTGGCCAGGACCACATGCACATGGCCTGTTGTGGTGTGGTGTGGACAATACCTCCATTCAGTGCTGGGGCTGGTACTGTCACAACGGGAGTGGCTTGGTGTCCTTGCATGTCCACATTGACCTCCAGCTGTTGCTGTTGCTGGCCTATGTCCATGTGGCTGCGCACCACTCCCACCACATGCTCTAGCATGGACAATCCATGTTCGATGAGTTTCCATCACCTCACCCTCCATCTATCCATGACCTCTGTAAAATAACAAAGGGCACCTGCAACATCACGGATGTTTTCAGTTACAGCTGAAAAAGTAGCCCTCTGCAGCCTCAGACCTTGTCTGGTGTACTTGCCTGTGCCTACATGACAGCCTGAAACATGCGTCTGGTGATAGCAGATGTGGCACTTCTATCAGGGGCACGATGACCAGCAGCCCTCCAACGCTCTGTACATCTGCCTATGTGGTACCCTGCCAAACATTTGGCTATGGCTGCTGTGTCAAGACACAGCAGCCATAGATACCACACTGACCTGTGCACTGCCAACAATCATCAAATGTCCCTCTGCTATGGCCACTGGTGATGGGGTATCTATAGGCACTGTGACTGTGTCCGGGATGGAGTGAATAACAGGAGGATGTCAAATGATGGCGCAGTTTCAGCCTCTGACAACCACGCCTGTGCCTCAATACACTTATCATCATTTTCAGTGTCTGTATGGACACCAACATTAGATCGCCTGCAGGAGGGACCCTGACCCACCTTGCCACCTGTGAGGGGAAAACAAGAAATGCACTTTAAGACCTGTACATCATTGCTTAACAGTACACACACATGCACACACGCACACACGCACACACACACACACATACACACATACACACACACACACACACACACACACACACACACACACACACACACACACACACACACACACGCCCTGACATTCCACCATAATACTTACCTGTACCTGAGTTTACAGACTGTCCCAAGTTTATTCTCTTAAGTTCGCCATCCTGCATCAGACTTGGAAACTTACACTCATTAATACCAATCATTAACGTATCATTCTTCTAATTGCCTAAACAAGTGATCACAAAACATTGCCTGTTACTCCATTACCTCTTTGACTTGATTGGAGTCGGTTTTACAAAGACTCACTGCTGTCATCCAGTGTTCACCCTAGGTTTGTCCGGACATCGTGAGTATGGCCCCATATGTTAGGGGCTACTACTGTCACTCAATAATGTCATGCACTAGAGTGCCATACGTAACTATTGCTCAGTAGATGCAAGATCTGTTGCTCTATTAACTTATTATGTGGACTACAGTATTATTTGGAAACACTCACTGGTGTTGTCTAGTAATTCTCCAATGCATCTGTAGTGCTGCATACGTGGGTATTCTTTCATCTTTCTGCTTATTGCAATTATAACAGTATACCTGGTGTCTAGTTTTCCTCCCAATGCATGTTCCATGCTACAGACCTAATTATACTATCAGCTGTCCTGAGATTACATGTCAGACAAGTATTCCTGGTGTCTCATGTGTCTGTCCATGTCCATGTACTGCACAATTTCAAAGTGAAGTCATGAGGTAAGAACAACCCCACAATCACACATGTGCATACATGGACAAACACACACACACACACACACACACACACACACACACACACACACACACACACACACACACACACACACACACACACACACACACACACACACACATCCTCCATGCATCAACCCCCCCCCTTCACTCCACCAGATTACACTTATGGACAAATTAAACCTCCCACACCCCCCCACAAACACACACATATACAGATGAGGTTGCACAAAGATATTACACACAGACCTCCCATTACCCATCTGTCAAGATGCATGACATATGGTACTCAACAGCATGCAGTGCAGCTATAGTCAATCCATGCTAGCAACATTATATATGTGTGTGATGCATGGGCTGTGTTAGTAGGTGAGGCCTCTTCCCCGGAACACACTGCACCCATGTACACAGTGTAGCTATGCACCTGTTCGGCACCTTGGCATGTACTGTGCACCATACCTCACAAGTGTATGCAGCTTTGCTGAATGTGTATTACTGTGTCAGTTATATCTGCTGTGCTGCTCACAGCCCCTATGTGTTTTTACAACACATACCTGGGATGATATGTGGACAGATGTCATTTGTGAATGCTTGATGTCTGATTTACAGATCTCATCATCAGCAGTGCCTGTATGGCCAATACAATACAATAACACTGACAACCTACAAACCTTACCATGGCTATGGGGAGTGTACACACCCTTATTGATATGATGCCCTCTTCCTTGATATGCCATGGGACCATATTACTGCATATGTTAACATTACATGAACCTGATATGTGACATATGACCTGTGCAATCAAATGCAGTATCAAACAAATGTGTTAGTTGTGTTGATGCTGATTGAGATGCATACACTTCATGGGTACATATGTGCGCATGCACTTATCATGATGGTTTGTTGCACCTACTGTTATGTGTACTACAGCAGTCACTATTCCTGGCAGGGGTATACTAGCACAGGCCATCTGCATTTGCCAGTATTTGATCAGTCTGCCCTACACATGTCCCCCAACTCTGCATGATTGCAAGGTCAACTCAGGGTTCACACACTGCCATCACTATTGCTGTGGAGTCAGGGTTATGTCTGCCACAGTTCCTGACCCTGACTGTGTGCAGATACAGCCATTCATAGCATCCTTTGGATCCCTGCTGCAGTGCACTATTGTGTCATGATGACACCCCCTCCCCACCTTCAGCCTTTTTGAAGATGCTTGACAACTATGGCCTACATATGTGTGCCATTTTGCAGTGTCCCAAACACTGAACACCATGTGTACCAGTCTAATCCCAGCTAATGAGTGGCAAATATACAGGTGTACACTGGCACTGGCAATGTACAGTTGGGGAGGGTGGGCCTGAGGTGGGGTGAGGTGTTGGTTGTGCAGCACATGTATCTCACTTGATACTGTCTGTAGGTTTCCAACGTGGTCTTGTTACACCAGTGCATATTGCAATGCATGCCTTTTGGGGACCTTTTCTGTTATGCATATGCTACCTGCAGAGAGGCCTGGCTGATGTTTCCTGTGGTACATCTGTCCAATCTGATTACCCTATCCCATGGGCCACACATATGCAGAGTCCCGGCAATTGCTGACATGGGTACTGCACAGCTAGTACTTGATAGACATTCCTGCAACTCCCTCAGTGTTCTGGCATGTTACTAGGCAGCCTGCATGACCAGTTTGCTACATGTAACATCATCTGTCTTGGATGACCATCTGTTTATTTTCTACATTAATTCTGTCCCATACATCCTTGCCACAAAAATGACTGTCTGCACTGTTTGCCACGGTATATGCAATGGTGAGGTATGGCTACAAGTCCAACTCCTGGGTGCTACCTGTTGGATATGGTGTCCACGCCATGGCATGTAAGATGTGTGCAAGCCACTGCTGCCTCTGTTGTAGGTCAGTGGGCACATTTGATGGCCAAACATCTTGGACATCAGACCATTTCTTGGTGTGACATTGGGGAC
>NC_056725.1:740750938-740833438 GCF_019279795.1 Protopterus annectens
TACTCCAATTGCCACTGTCATGTCAACCTACTACTATAAATTCCTACATCATGTGGGCATGGTCCCTTTACCTTTCCTGTATGGAGGACATCCTTCCTGCATGTGGGAAACAGTGTTACAGACAGCAGGTAGCAATACCTCTTACAAGAGGACTTGCAGCTCAGGCCAGCTACATATTTGTATTATGTTCCAGACCAACAGTATGAGTAGTTTTGTTATATGCATTATATACCACCAGTGTTACAGGGTTTGTGTGTACATACTAGTTAAGCATAGAAAGCAGTCTGTCTGCATAGCTCTCAACTGTGGACCTATCCACATGATGGCCAGAGGATTGCCTGATATGTTTTGTCTGTCCACCACCTAGGTCTTGTGTCAGATATATCACTGGCATTGTGTCTGTTGAGTGCTATCAATAAATGGCTACATCCATTTGTGTTTCTGACTTCATATTCCTAAGGGTATGTTGCAGACTATCCTGTAACACCATCAACTTTCTCAGTGTATAATGACACTATTTCAAATATGGCCCTGTGTTCCGGCCTCTGTCCTCCACCTATATACCAGGCTGTGTCCATATGACATGCAATAAGAGGTTATGTAGTGGCCTGTGATTATGTTGTGCTGCCATTCCTGTCATCATTCCAGTGCTGTTGTGGTCCTCACACATATTGTGGGGTAGGGTCCATATATATGTGGGCTACAGCTGGACAAAACATTTGTGCCCTTCTGCAGTCCAGAGGTCAGTATATGTAACAGTGTTATGTGCCCCTGTAAGTCAGTATATGGGGGAGGGGTATGCACCATATATAACCTAGGCTGTTACAACATGTGAGGGATATCAGTAGTAAGATGCCTTAATGTATATGGCTGTACGTTTTCATACATTTCACCTTGGGACCATTGGTGGCCTAGTGCTAACTGTCATACAGACTGTTCTGTTTGTCAGTGTGATAGTGATGTTTTCAGTTAAGAATTGTTATACAACAGATACAGCCTCATTGTGACAACTTAATTATTTTACCCCTAGGGGTTCAGTACAGAGTGTAATTGGAGGCTGCTGAACTATACATCTGCATTACTTATTGTGATTGATTGCTATCCTCTGGCCTAGTCTTTCTTTACTGTTGTACAACCTGAAGACCTTGGCCTTGACAGCAACATATGTTATGCTTTCAGATTACTGTATAAAATGATCTGCTTGAGAGTTGCATTACTCAGTTAGTATGTATTGCAAAGACCTAACAGCTATATGACATGGCATAGACAACTGTAATAGTACACAAATAAACATTTCTTATGTATGCAAACCTGTGTGTGGTGTCATAACCTTTAACTTCTCTGTTGGTATATGTTTCATGCAAAAATTGTCTTTTGTATGAGTGAATCATACACTGTCCATTTTAAAAGATGGCAACCATAGGAATACTGGCTGTTCAATATGCTGTGCACCCTCTAAATATGTATCTTCCGATACATATTTATGTGTGTGTATGTGTATTTACATCTCTCTCTCTATATATATATATATATATATATATATATATATATATATATATATATATATATATATATATATATATATATATGTGTATCTGCATATATGTGTGTGTAAGAATGTATCTTTGGAATGTTTATTGCTTCCACATTGTACATTCCCTATGGTAGCCAGACTGTACTGCATGATATGTTATTGATAACATCCTGACATCATACAGGTGGGATGGATTACTGTTAACTTCTTGTGGCTATGTTGTCTAGGGTCCTGGGTAGGGGATCTGTTTGGCTGTGGGGGAAGGGGTGATATCAATACTTACAAGAGGTGCTTAGCTTGGGCCCCCCTCACCCCCATTAACGGTGCCTTTGGTCATATATGTATTTGTTGTTTTCTCTTATATATATATATATATATATATATATATATATATAGATGTATGTATGTATGTGTGTTTATATGTTTATATATATATATATATATATATATATATATATATATATATATATATATATATATATATGTGTATATAAAACTATATATACACACCCACATACATCTACATGTATAAATTCATTTCCTGTAGTGTTGAATGACTGCTGGATGATATGTTTGTGAAAACATCAGGGGCATTTATAGCTGACATGGTTTAGTGGCAAATTAGTTTGGCTATTGATGTAGGGTCCTGGGTTTGAGCCTTGCAAAAGCTGTTTATTTTGTTGCAGGGCAGAACAAGGGCCGTTGGATACAAAGTGATTAAGGCACTTTTAAGCAGTTGTAAGTGGGTTTGCATGGGTTTGTGTGAAGGTAAGCACTGCTAACTTCCGGTTACAGTTTCCTATACTCCATTAGCTTCTAAATTGCTTAACCTATGTAGGCATTGCTTACCCAAGCAAACAGGCTTAAACCCACTCACTGATGCTTAAAGGTGCTTACTCCCACTTACCCCCACGCTAATTTTTTAAAAGAAAAGAAAAGGGATTGATAGGAAAGTGGAGAAAAAGAAACACAAAGAGGGAGAGACAGTAGGGAAAATAGCTAGGTGTGTGTAGGATGGGTGTAGTGAAAGTCCATAGCTTCCCATTTCTTTTACAGCAACAGCTGTGCATATACATTGATTTGGAGGTAGATTTGGACACTCATACCCCTGAGAGAGGGGCAAGGACAACAATAATATGTTGTGAAGCCAATTAGACCAGATTACATGTGTCCAGTGGACACATGTGCAAAATAGACAGCTATGTATGGTGCAAGATTTTTTTGGGGGAACAGATTGCCCCTTTTTTTTTAAGGTGAGAGTGGGATGTTGGGGAGGGATAGTAGGTATATTTGTGGAGGTAGGTTGGGTAGGATAACAGATAATACAGACAAGACGGCATACATGGGTGGTATATGACACATGTGGGGAGCAAACACCTTGGATGGGAAAGGGTGTTTGGAAGACGGAAGCCCATGAGACCCCTAGTGGAAACAGTGGGACTGAGGTCCCCACTCATGGCAGTAACCACTGCAGCTTCATGGCCCCTAAGGTGGCTGTGCGGGGGGCTGAGTAAGAGGGCCAGGCTGACCCACTAGATGCATCACGCGGCCTTCAAGCTGGCGTAGCAGATCTCCAAACTCCCTGTGGAGCTCGCCATGCACCAGACCCCAGACCTGACGACGGATGACAGTATCCTGTCTGCTCCCACTCCCAGGGTGACATGCCCCATCCCCTGAGGTGGTTCCACTCAAAGGTGGTGCAGGACCAGCAGATGAAGAGGTCTCAGGGTGGGCCCCAGACGTGCTGGTGCCATGGCCAGATCAGGTGGGAGAGGTGGGTCTGCTGGGACCGGCCTTCCCAAATGTGTTATGGTGTTTCAATTTTAAAACATATGTGAGTTAGTAATAGTAAACACATTCCAGGATTAGGTATAACAGCATGCATAGATATTTCCATTAACCCAAAACACCATATATGGAACAGCTGCATAGCAAACAGAACACATGCATATATGGAATCACAGTGGCCATTACAACCGCATGCAGGTACATTGATGGCAGCATGCCACCAATGTGGGAGTATTTCAACATGACACATGCATAGAAACAAATTTCAATATTTATCAAACAATAGGACATATGTCCCAACAGTAGATTTAATTGTACTCATATCAATTGAGTTGTGTATTTAGTTTATTGTTGCAGATATGGTGTCGGGGGGGGATGTCAATTAACAACTTGTATATCCCTGTAGTTCTCATTACTTTCTTAGTCATTGCTGTGATCTGTACCTTACAGGTATTATTACACTATGCTATGGCCTTAGTTTTGACAGTGGTATGGATGTAGACAGCTATATACATGAACTGTGTTTTACCTGCAGTATACACCTCTTACCTGGTATACCTGTGGAGGTATTGTTTGTTAACACTACCTGACTGTTTCTATGCATATTTCCAGATTCCAGGTTGATGTTATGTACATACCTCTCCATCTCTTATTGCACACACTCCGGGCATGTCTTCATAACATGCAGGTGAAACTGGGACATATTTTGACTATTGCCCTCATAAACCTTTGATGAGTTGTACAATGACAGGTTTGTTTTCATAGACATTTTCCAAATATTTACAGGCCTGACAGTCAGTTATATGACATTAAATGCTGCCTAAATGTCAGAGATTAGCACTCTGATATGCAAGGGGGACAGGGTAACAGCCAGCAGATATAGGCCAATTATCTGGACAGATCTGTACAGTCGAGCGGTATGATTCTACATACAGCTTACTCCCACTCCCAGGATTAGAACCATGGCTATGTGTGCTAAAAATAAAACAGTGTACATCACAGTTGAGTGTGCTATATAGATATTGCTGTGTATCTTTTCTCTGAATTCTGTCTATAAGTCTCCCATGGTTTTAGAATCTGACCTTGTAATTACAACACTCTTATACAGGGTTTCCTAGACAGTTTTATTATGTTGCACCTTGTGGATGACAGTGATGAGTAATACTTTATTAGTCAGAGATACTGCAACAGTATTAGTCAGAGATATTGCAACACTGTCATATAATACCAGACTAAAAAGTACTGGCCCAGGATTTCAATCTTTTATTTCTAGGCACAGTTTTCGTATCTGACATACCTGTGAGGGGAATGTCTGTTAACACTACTTAAATGTTGCCACACATATTACCAGATTCCATATTATTATTATTATGCACATATGTCTCACTCTGTTACTGCACATACTCTGGTCATAGCTTCACAACATGGGGATAGAGTTGGGACATACTTTGCTTATTACTCTCATAACACTTTGGTGGGTTGCTAGAGTGACAGGTTTGTTCTTATAGATATATTTCTGACAGTTATAATGTCTGACAATCAATTGTATGTAATTATTTGCTGCCTAAATTTCTGGGATCATCCCACTGATTTGCCAGGTGGACAGGGTGACAGGCAGGGGACTTACACCAATTATCTGGACTTTCTGACAATATCTGTACAGTTGTGGGGTATGATTCTGCATACAGCTTGCTACCACTCTCAGGATTCGAACCATGGCTGTGTGTGCTAAAAATGCAACACTTCACGTCTCAGGTGAGTGTGCCATTTGGATTATATTGTCTATCTTTTCACTGTTTTTGTCTAAGTCTCCCTCAGTTGTACAATATGACCTTGTGATTACAACAGTCATATACAGACATTCCTACACATTTTATTTATGTAGCACAGTGTGGGTAACAGTGCTTAATACAACAGCACTATTAAGAGAATGCAATACTACATTACCATATGATACCAGAGTAAACACAAGCAGTCCAGGAGTTAGACCTTTATTGCCAGTCTGCTAACCTTTTATTTTTATACAACCTATATGAGACTCTTCCTGCCATATTGTCTGGTTTATTCAGTACATGCCATACACAATACAGGTTTTATACTGGCAATTAACTTTCTACTACTTTTAGATTTATTTCGTATGACAGTACATGCAAGATTATTACCAACCTGCTTCACGATGTAACCTCTGCAGTCTACAGGCATGGGCTTCTAGATTCACAGCCTGCTCGTCTTCCACTGTCAAAGACATAAGAGAAATACTTAGCCATACCTATGCATGATATGCATGCGCTGGCAATTTTTAAACAAGTAGTAGACTGATACTTACACACGGCTGGGACATCACCTGTCTGCCTAGCCTCTTGGATCCACTGATCCAAGAGCTCCCTCTTTCTCTTTTTCAGGTCAGCATAGTGATGTCTGACCTGTTCACCAGTTTGAAGGATGTCAGTGGCACTGGTGAGGTCACAGGTGAGATGGTCCCAGGCTTCCGCTTTATATTGGGAACTCTGATACTGGCCCTGCAGCAGTCTCTGGTCATGGTCTTTAACAAGGAGTTCTGCCATGACTTTGGACTCCTGGATGCCCCAGCGCTGTGCCTGGAAGTGCGATCCTTCACCCATGCCAGATATAGTGACTACAGGAGGAAACTGCAACCAGTTATGAGATGTATTCCCACCTGTGGGGTTTAAATAGGGCCGATTTCCCACACTTTGCCATGATTGGACGGTTTTGAAAATGCTAAGCTATGGGCAAACCTGTATTGCTTAAAGGGGTATACCAATGGGCAAATTGATTTTGCTGGCCTACACATTGCTTACACCTGGTAAGCAAGGGTGAGCAAAGTTTAGTGTTGTTTTAAATTTGCACACTATTTGTTGTTTGCCATTGATTTATCATTCATTACATGTTATATATGTGTTTGGTATCCATGATTCATGTTTATGTACACTGTATGGTGTCCTTGTGTTTATTGGGGGATTTCAACATTTTGTCAAAATGACACCTCACATCTGGACTTAATGCAGTACTCCAGTTTGCATATTTATGTTATGTGGTAGGTTATACAACATAAAACTGTATATAGATTCCTTTCACATGTAAATTTTGATTTTCCTATAGTGAGGATCTGTTTGGAGATACCTCAGTGTTATGTACTGCTGTGATGGCTTACTGGTTAACTATAGTGTACAGGGTCCTGGGTTCAAGCCCAGCAAGGGCTGTTTATTTTGCTGCTGGGCATAATAGCGGCTGTTGGGTACAAAGTGATTAAGGCACTTTTAAGCAGTTATAAGCAGGTTTGTGTGGGTTTGTGCAATGGTAAGCAATGTTAACGTCCGGTTAAATATGCTTATAGGGAGTTAGCTTCAATATTGCTTATCCTGTGTGCGCATTGCTTACCCCCATGCAAACAGGTTTAAACCAGCTTACTACTGCTTACAAATACTTATTCCTGCTTACCCCCACATTAATTTAGACAGAAATGTAACATGGCTCATGGAAAGGTTGTGGATTTGGACACTCTATGGATTTATCATTCATTACAAATTATACCTTTAATTCGTATCCCTGAGTCATGTGTACATATACTGTATGGGGCACTTGTGTTTATCTGTGGATTTTACAACATTATTACAATGACACCTCACATCTGCATTGAATGCAGTACTCCAGTTTACAAATATATGTTATTTAGTAGGTTATACAGCAAAAAATGTTCTTAAAATGATTTCACATGGAAAATGGAATTTACTAGACTGAAAATTGAACCAGGAATGACTGCTTGTAAAGCAAACACTCTGACCACTGCACTATTGCAGTACTGCTTCATTTAAATGCATCTTGCTATTTATCTTCTTGTGCCATTTAAGCTGCAATATGCGGAGCTAAGCAATGGGCAAACCCGTGCACCTATGGTTAAATTTAATCTGTTCGATAAAAAAAAATTCTACTGCTATTTTCTCTTGGAAGGGACAGGTTTCACGTATTGCTGTGGATTCCTGCATGCATCTGCACATTTGGCAGATATCCTAGCAACCCCCATACCTCTCAACCTCTTAATGCACATTATCTGGACAAAGCTTGACAACATGAGGTCCAACTACGGACATATTTTAATTATTGCTCTTATAAACTTTGGACAGTTGCTAAAGTAACAGGATTGGTTTCAATATATGTTTTCTGATAGATTTTGGTGTCTGATATGCATATGTATGCCATTATTTCACGGCTTCATTCCTGACATCATCCCATGATTTCAGGGTACAACTGGGGTACAGGCCAACTGTATGGACAACAAATGTGGACATTATGCAATGATTTCTACAGTTGGGAGGTATGCAACCTGCTATCAGCGACCTCACTCATTGTTATTGCCGAACAGCACTTCCTGTGTGCAGGGGTGTGTGTATTGTGAGAATTCTGCTCTCAAACACACCCCCTGCATTTGTCCATACTCCATGTCTGTTTAGGAGCAGAGACAGCATGCCTTCATTACTATGCATGGCGCGCTGCAATGCTGCTCCTAAATGATCGCTTCCCTGCAGGAATAAGCTATTCCTGCAAGGAACCTTACTGAATCCCCGGGATAGATTTTAAAGTCTTTCCCTTTATTCATTATCACAGAAAGTTTTCTCTCAGTGTTAAACAGTACCTGAGTTCAGAGGTGAGTTAACTCCTCTATTTGTTCCTCTTTTGTGTGCTGGAGTTCCTCCCTTGTTGGTTCTATTACCTATGTGTACTGGTTGTTGGCTTGAGATTGTAAAAATTTCCACTCTGTAGGTTATATGCATTTGTTGGTTGATTTATTTGTGCCTGGGTGTGAAATCTGGTCATGTCTCTGTTTGGCTCACCATTGTGGGAATACTGGTTTGGCTTGTTTGTAGCTGTTTCTCCTTTGCTGAACTTCTGAGTAGTTCACACTGGATTTACTAGCTCCACCTCCTGGTGGTGTCAAATCCGGTCAGCCGATGTTATTGCTGTTTCCTGAATTCAATAGGTGTATCCCATCTCATCCAGTAGGGTTCCAAACTTGCGATGAGGGTAGTTTGGGGTAAGCTATCCTATTGTAGTCACCACGGTCCCTTAGTAGTTTTTATTCTTAATTGTTTTCATTTTGTCAATGTATTGGTTTAAACTGTTGAACACCCTGTCATATTCAAAGTGATAACGATTAAAGTCTAAATAATTTTTAATAGCGTTATCTCTCATGTTAGGGTGTCCACAGTTACTTGGTAGTGTTTGCCCATTAAACTTAGGAGTTCTAGCCCTTGCTTGTTGAACAATTTGATCAACTCTTTTTGAAAGGTGGATATGGCTACCAACCCTGTGGGGTATTGATGGTGAAGTAGCCTTTAAGGTACTATTCCCCACGTGTGCATTCATTGAAATAAGCTGTCTTCAATTGCAACTTTTTAAGTTTTAATTGTTTGTAGTCCAAAGTCTCTAACTTCTCTAACATGTTATTTAAATTCCCTCCAGCCTGTTGCTCCTGGTTCATTAGGGCAGATGGTATACCCAAGTTTATCGGTTCATTCAGCCATACTTGTAAGTTAGGAGCTGCTATAAGCCCCGAGGGAACCCCTGTATTGTTTGACTAATACTAGAGTACAAGAGATGTTCAGATGTGAGTGTTGTCCCTGACGTGGGTCAAACATTCATGGTTAGACAACAAAAATATAAGTTAAACAAGAAACTTAACTGTAATTCTAAATTAGTAGTTTATTTAGCCCAGTGCCAACAATGCCTGGCTTTTTATGTTGGGAAGACTGATAGGAAATTAAAAGAGCAGCTATATGAACATATATACAGCATCAACATATACAGCATCAACAGGGCTATAACAGAAATTGCTCTGGCTAAGCACAAAGTTGAATTTGAGAACCACAGTTTTAAATTTAGAGGTATTGACCAAGTTGAACCTGGTAATAGAGGGGGTCCTTTTTCTTTGTTGTTGGAGAAATTAGAGCTGATATGAAAAATCAAACTAAATGTCTTTACATATCCAGGCTTGAATGAAGCTTGCTCTATCACCTGTTTACTAAAACATAAAAGCTTGTTAAGATAAACAGATCAATCTTTAGTTTTTAAGGAACACTTTAACAAGGAATGTATGTTATTTTATATGTTGTCACTATTCTTGTGTAAATGTATGCACACTTTGTTGTTTTAAAATAGCACATTTTAAACCAGTGCACTTATTTACAGGATTCTTTAGGAACAAGGAAATACAAGAAAGATTCAGAATGCATAGGGTTAAGTCTAACTTAATTATTTAAATGCAATTAAAAAGCTGTGCTTGATTATAGGTCAAAAACACATCACATGACAAGTTTTAATTGTTATAAAAGAAGCTTTGTACTTTAAATCTGTTTATTCTAATGAAGTTCTGTATGGTACTTGAATGAAAAGTGCTTCAGTAAATTTGTGGACTTTGGACATTACTATTCTTCAGTGGAGCCTGTCTGTTATTTATTTGTGAGTTTGCAGTTTCAGAGTTTTACATCTGTTGGTTTGTGTATGGCAGCTGAGGATCTTAGTAGTCCTAATTACTTACTAATTAGTAGTTTATTTATTTAGCACAATGCCAACAATGCCTGGCTTTTTATGTCGGGAAGACTGATAGGGAATTAAAAGAGTGACTATATGAACATATATACAGCATCAACAGGGCTATAACAGAAAATGCTCTGGCTAAGAACATAGTATAATTTGAGAACCACAGTTTTAAATTTAGAGGTATTGACCAAGATGAACCTGTTAGCCGAGGGGGTCCTTTTTCTTTGTTGTTAGAGAAATTAGAGTTGATATGGCAAATCAAACTGAATGCCTTTACATATCCAGGGTTGAATGAAGCTTGCTCTATCACCTGCTTATTAAAACTTAAAAGCTTGCTAAGATAAACAGATCAAATTTTAGTTTTTAAGGAGCATTTTAACAAGGAATGTATGTTGTTTTATATGTTGTCACTATTCATGTGTAAATGTGTGCACACTTTGTTGTTTTAAAATAGCACATTTTAAACCAGTGCACTTACTTATAGGATTCTTTAGGGACAAGGAAATGCAATAAAGATTCAGAATGCTTAGGGTTAAGTCTAACTTAAGCATTTACATGCAGTTAAGAAGTTGTGCTTGATTATAGGTCAAAAACACATCACATGACAAGTTTGAATTGTTATAAAAGAAACTTTGTACTTTAAATCTGTTTATTCTGATGAAGTTCTATATGGTACTTGAACGAAAAGCACTTCAATAAATTTGTGGACACTACTATTCTTCAATGGAGCTTTTCTTTTATTTGTTTGTGAGTTTGCAGTTTTAGAGTTTTATATCTGTTGGTTTGTGTATGGTAACTGAGGATCTTAGTAGTCCTAATACTTCATTCATGATGGCTTCTCAAAGACCCAGTGATGACATCAGTAATTTGACTGTCCTGGTTGGAATGCTCAGTGGGTGGATGATATGGTAGCCAAATTAAATTCCTTGTCTCCCAACATTGAACAGAGACAAGGAAACAACGTATTCCACCATGTGGACTTGAATGCAGTAGAAGTAGGGAGGAGTTCTACTAAAACTATGACTAACCCTGGCACTCAACCCATCCAGGATGGCAATAACACAAGAATTAGTGACAGAGTGTAGAGTACTGGACCGGTTGGTCCAGCACCAGTATCCCAGAACACAGGGGTTGCCCCGGGGCTTATTGAGGCTCTTAACTTGCATGTATGGCTGAACAAACCAATAAACTTGGGCATACCATCTGCCCTAACGAACCAAGAGCAACCGGCTGCAGGAATTTAAATAACATAGTAGAGAAGTTAAAGACTTTGGACTACAAACTATTAAAACTTAAAAAGTTGCAATTGGAGATAGCTTATTTCAATGAATGCACACGTGGGGAACTAGTACCAAAAGGGCTACATCACCATCAAAACCCCACAGGGTTGTTAACCAGATCCACCTTTCATAAAGAGTTGATTGAACTGTTCAGCAAGCAAGGGCTAGAACTCCTAATTTTAATGTGCAAACACTACCAAGTAACTGTGGACACCCTAACATGAGAGGTAACTGAGCTTGATGCCTCTAATAAAAATGATTTAGACTTTAACCGTTATCGCTTTGAATATGACAGGATGTTCAACAGTTTAAACCAATAGATTGACAAAATGAAAGCAATTAAGAATAGAAAGGTACTAAGGGACTGTGGTGACTACAATAAAGGGATAGCTTACCCCATACCAACCCCTCGTAAGTTTGGAACCCTACTGGACAAGATGGGATACACCCATTGAATTCATGAAACACCAATAACATCTACTAGGTGGATTTCACACCGCCAGGAGGTGGAGCTAGTAACTCCAGTGTGAGCTCTGGCTAAGCACATAGTAAAATTTGAGAACCACAGTTTTAAATTTAGAGGTATTAACCAAGTTGAACCTGGTAACAGAGGGGGTCCTTTTTCTTTGTTGTTGGAGAAATTAGAGCTGATATGGTAAATCAAACTGAATGCCTTTACATATCCAGGCTTGAATGAAGCTTGCTCTATCACCTGTTTATTAAAATTTAATAGCTTGTTAAGATAAACAGATCAAATTTTAGTTTTTAAGGAACATTTTAACAAGGAATGTATGTTGTTTTATATGTTGTCACTATTCTTGTGTAAATGTGTGCACACTTCCCCTAGGATTCAGCAAGCTCTGCACAGTGTGCAGGAATAGTGCAAGAGCTGCTGCACCCAATATGGCCATCTAGAGATCCAGGAATGAGCTCCTGGCATGTGCACGAGTGGTCCTACACTCTTCCTGTACAGGCACCACTTCTATATGTTAATTACTCCATTTGCAGGTGAAAACTATGCAAATGAGGTGAATTAGCGATCTGGGAAGCAGGCAGGTGCCTGTGCAGGAATAATGTAACCTGCAGAAATGTATTTGGTTACTAACCAAATACATTTCTGCAAATTTCAAAACGGAGGCATGACAGCTCCAAAGAAAGCATGTATTCAATGGAGTAGGTTGCAAAATTATAAAAAATAACTTTTATTTTTTTTGTCTGATTTCAGCTGTTTAAGCATAGGGCAGCAGTGCGCAAATGGGATTGGGCTGAAAATAAGAAAAAAAGTAGAAAATAAGCTTTTAAACCCAAATCAGCATTTTGCCATGATAGTCAATGGCATGCATAAAACAACAATACCAGAGAGTAATGGTTGCTAAGGGGGACGGCTGAGTGTGGTAACTATGAATTAGCATTCCGTTTTATGCAATGAGGGGACTGATACTGAATCATAGATTTCCTCTCAGTGTTAGTTTGCACCCAACCATGTAGGTGCAGCAATACCGCAGTGCAAGTCTAAGAGCTGAATGACTTCATAAGAGGGTGTGTCATGCTTGCTGTAAGCTCATTAGAGCTATGTGGCTCATGTTTGCCCTTAGCTAAGCACAGCGAAGGAAGGGGGTGTGTCAGATGTTCCTGAGCTCTGTGTACATAGCCTAAATGGGTGTGTGCCACACACCATTTTAAACAAAACAAAAAAAACCCCCAGAAAATAGCAGCTCTGTACACATCTGAGCACTGGGTATGCATGGCACACCTTGGGGTTTAAACGGGAAGCCAATGGGAAGAGAAAACAGCAGTAGGAAGGCAATCAAGGAGAACTAGCACAGCTGGCAGGTGGAATGTATCAGAATCAGACAAATACATATGCAGCAGCCCAGCACACTAATGTAAACTATGCAAATACCTTTCAGACTGTTTTTTGGGGAGACAGCAGTAGGAAGGCAATCAAGGAGCACTAGCATAGCTGGCAGGTGAAATGTATCAGAATCAGACAATTACATATGGAACAGCCTAGCACACTACTAAAACCTATGCAAACACCTTCCAGTGTGGGTTTCCCACAAACTCTAAACCATCAGTGTACACAGATGGGGACATTTTACCTGACAAAACTAACAAAATGTTAGGGGCTACTCTCGCTCTCATACATCAATATGTGGAAGAGGCTGAGGGTGGTGAGGATGTGAATGGTGATGATCAACTCACAGTGAGAAGGAGAAGAGTGTAAAGACCCAGTGTAACCTGCCGGGGACTACATGAGCTGGAGATAGTGGAGCGCTATAGGGTGGACAGGGACATTCTACAGCAAATTGTTGAACTGTGTCGGCCACACCTCACACACAGAACCAAAAGAGGGGAACACATCCCAGTGGATATCGAGGTATGTGTAGACTTAAGAATACTAGCCACAGGTAGTTTCCAAAGGCCAACTGGGGATATCATGGGAATCTCACAGGCATCAGCATCCAGGGTACTCAACAATTTCCTGGATGCTATGTCAGCACATGCTGGTGGGCACATACGTTTCCACAACTCCAATAAAGTGTTGACCAGCAATATGCATCTCTTCCACCAAATAGCAGAATACCCTGAGGCAGTGGGTGCTACAGACTGCACACACACATGCACATCAAAGTACTACCTGAAGAGCGGGGTAGGGTCTACATAAACCGCAAGGGTTTCCCCTCGATCAACTGCCAGGTTGTGTGGAATTCCCAGGGCATTATCTTGAATGTGGGGACATCCCATATGGCCACCTAGTGGGGGATGCTGGTTACGCACTGGAGCCATGGGTAAATGACATCCATCAGAAATGCACACACACCCAAACAAGAGCACTATAATGAGGCACATGCACAAGCCAGAATCATAACAGAGAGTGCTTTTGGGATGCTTAAGTCACAATTCTGCTGCTGGGACATATCTGGTGGAGCCTTGCAGTACTCTCCAGCTGCATGTACACAAATGTTCATAGTATGTGCCATGCTACACAATATGATCCTGTGGAAACAGCTGCAGCAGGAACAGCATGAGACAAGGCCACACAGCCCCCCCCCCCACCATTGCCAAGGTCATCACAGGCACAGAGTGACTCAGAGGAGGAACTACCTGAGCCTGCACATGTAGGCAGAAAGAGACATGCCCAGTATGCCCAGGCCTTGGCATAGAGACAATGCATAGCACATACACTGACACGGTAGGGACCCAGGGAATGACACTTCTCTCTGACTCGCACATACAGTAAAAGGGATGCCAGACATGACACTAGCTGTGCTTTACCATATATAGGGAGTGTACTATGGCAATCCAACATAGTCAGCCCTCCAGCACCATCCTCAATACTGGCACAGACACAAGGTAAATCAGTCTTCCTATCAATTGCTGAATGGAGTAGTATGTTCTAATAGATGTATCTACGGTATGGATGTGAGCATGTAAGGGAATTGGGTGGCTGAATGGGATGGCAGCAGATAGTGGACACCTATATGGGCAGCATGAAATCCATAACAAATACTGCTGTCAACATACTAGGCAGAACTAGACAAGGTGAGAAATCACACTGCAGTACATGTTGTGGCCCAAATGTGTGTCTATAGGACACACACATGCTTGTCAGTACAGCTCACATACCCAACACCAGCCTCAGCCAGCAGAACAGGTGTAGATGACCATAAAGAAAGGCTGGTCTATGGCCTTCAATTGATGGCAATGGTTAACAGTCCCCCTCCAGACCTACACAGACAGACTAAAACAGGTCTGGCAGTTGTATGTCAGTTCTGAAGGGTAAGAATTCTGAAATTGAAATGTACATCAATAAAACTCTAATATCAGTACACTACTGATAGGCCTCCAGTCTGCATGATAGGTCAGAATACAAAATGAAATGGAAGACAACAGAGTACCTGAAATACCAGTACAGTTATAGCAAATGTTTAAAGTTGTCAGGTGTGTCCCCCCAATCCCATGTAGAAATGTGGTAACATGTAAGTGTGAGGAGTAATAACAGTGGGGGCACAGATTACCTGAGCTGGCATAATCTACAGGATAGATTGTTGCATATGTACAATATGCAGGAGTCCATGTGTTAGGTTGTTGTGTGCTCAATATTGTGTGAAAGTGGGCAACTTGTAGACATGGAGGGCTGTGTGTTGGTGGCCTATGGGCAGTACTGTGGATGAAAGGGCCATGTTCAGACAACTACAGTGACAACCACAATGCTTCTCAGCAATACCCATGTCAGGAGTCTTCCATACTCACTGTCCAGATGTCAATATCTGTCACTGTCTGAAAGATGGACATGCCATGGATGTGGGCCCATACATACACACAGTACACAGGTGGAAGTACCCTAGACAGAGTGCATAAGATGTAACTGTCAATTGCACACAACTTTGGAATTGTACATACATGTTACCAGCACATTAGTTGTCTGTGTAGTATGGAATACTGATGTAGTCTGGAAATCACTGGCAGATCACAAAAGGCACAGTTATGAAGTAATGAGAGACTGCCTATGTCCCTGCACAAGGCAGCATAAGGGGAATGTCCCAGGTATATCTGTGAGTCAACTACAAGTAGCTTCCATATCACACATGCACTTAGCTCACCCCACCATCAGACACAGATTTATCACAGGTCATTTCCTTGCTGTTGGGAATCAGTACAGTATGACCTCACTTCTGTATGGGAATACCCACAGAATGCAGCATGCTGGAAGAGGTGTCTTATGCATGTGTGTCCCTAGCTGTAAGCAGCACCCTGCATGCATCTGGACCAATGGGTCAATATGTACAGAAACTATTGCCATTAACACCTCAAACAATTACCCTGTCACCCCAGGGAAATCCACTGGCTTGTAGCCTGAGAATGTAGGAGTGATAGAATGCACTGGCCTGTTACAGATGGCCCGCAGCACTACCAAATGGCCTACAGTCTTCTGTCAAAGGCTTGTGCCTCACTCGTACTGCCAATGAATGGTATCTCATGGGGTCCCAAGTAACAAACTAACACAGCCAACAAAACACAAATGCAAGGCCATATTGACAAATCCCAGTAGTATGCCCCCCCTATGTCCTACTGCATGAATTGGGGTCCAATCCATACATACTGCTGAGATGAAGGGCCAACTATAGGGATGCTTCCCAGATATCGCTCGCATAATGTTAGGACGAGGATAGAATAACCGATTGGGGGGGGTGTAGATGCATGGATGTCATGGAGTGTGTGAAGTCTGAAACTTTGATGTGTGCCCATACTACCCCTGCCTGAAAACCCAGTAATGGGTGGCTACAAACCTGCTCATAAATCACAGTGTGAAGGGGAACTGACCATGTATATGAGCCCTGCCTCTGGGTAACCTGAGTAAATTTGTACAGCTGAGAGGTTTGACCACAGCAGGATATGGCCATTCTGTTAAGTCAATATTTGTACAAGGGGATCCTAAGCCACCATACTTCCAAGGTGCTGGACCATTTACACAGACCCATCAGCAAGTGTCTGTAGCTACCCCTCCACAATGGCAGGAGTGTGCTATAATGTGTAGGCTGCGGACCACAATACTGGACTGAGCTTCATTCATCTTGTATTTCCCAGTAAATAACTGTCGGCAAATAATTATATCTGTCAGTAGTCAATGACATAACACATCACAGTGTAAAACAGTACATATTTCTGAATATCTCTGCTAACACCAACCATGTAATACAAGCAGCACAGATAGCAATAGTTACAGTATCGCCTATCTGTCACCCATTGTGACTCATTATTATCAACCTATCTACAGATATCCTGCAGAAACAGATTGTTACGTGTAGGTTGAGAACACCAAACCCTGGACTGGAGTACAACCCTACCTGGAATGGATTCACACAATCAATACAGAAGGTCATACTGGGCATGGTCCTACACTTAGAGAAATGAAGCCCATGTCTGACAACACAGTGGACTATACATATCTGCCATTTGCAGATGTATGTGCAGACACATTAAACTGTACACCATTTATGTTTCACACACAATGTATAGGAATACTCACACATATCCAAGGCCAACACACTATAATATATCAAACATACACACACAGAGATTTGAGGAAGAGAGAGACAGACAGTGATAGATAAAAGTCCATTATAAGGTTTGTCCCACCCACTACACATCCAACTGGCTGATATTGCATGATGTTGTAGATGTCAATCACTTTAGACATTTCCTTTACTAGCCCTCAGCCCTATAGCGTATGCAGTGCTTCTGATAACTGTGTAACACAATAGTAAAAAACAGTATTAATGCAGCATTTGTATACTCAGTTCTGTCAAATGTAAAGTTGTGTATGACTGAGTGTGTGTGTTTCCAGAGGATTGACTGATGGCCCATTCACACACACTGCACTTCCCATTTCCCATGTTACCACTCCTACTGATGTCAGTCACCTTGAAATAAGTCTCATTCCTATATGCTCTGTGGTGCTTGTGATAACTGTATAATGCCATAGTGTAGCAAATTAGTTAGGTAGGAGTTCTAATCCTGGTCCTGGCAACTGTGAAAATGTGTGTGTGAGAGTATATGAGTCTTTGTTGACACCTGCTTTTGTGGTCATTCACACTTACTGCCCTTCCCTCACCCCTTCTTTAGCACTGCAGCTGATGTCAGTCACCTTCAAAGATGCCTTTGGACAGCTTTCTGACAAATAACTGCTGTGGCACTTGCAATAACTGCGTATTACCATAGTGTAGCAAGCTAGGTAAGAGTTCTAATCTTGGTCCTGGCAACTGTGAAAATGTAAATGTGTGTGTGAGTCTTTGTTGACACCTGCTTTTGTGGTCATTCACACTTACTGCCCTTCCCTCACACCTCCTTTAGCACTGCAGCTGATGTCAGTCACCTTCAAAGATACCTTTGGACAGTTCTCCAACATATAAGTGCTGTGATGCTTGCAATAACTGTGTAACACTATAGTACCAATACATAGGCAGGGGTTTGAAACTCAGTACTGGCAAGTGTGTGTGTGTGTGTGTGTGTGTGTGTGTGTGTGTGTGTGTGTGTGTGTGTGTGTGTGTGTGTGTGTGTGTGTGTGTGATCAGTATTTTGGGCGGGTGTTGGTGTGATTGTGTAAATAACAGGATCCGTTGCAGCGTGGGTTCTGCTACATTTTCATATGGAGACCCATATGTCCCAATATGGCATTACAAGGCCAACAGTTGTCAAACACCATAGAGGTTATTATATACAATACACAGCCATACATTTATATATAGGCAACCAATATAATACCCAGAGACCTCTCTCTACCCACAGATCATACATAAATATGCTTGGCTCTTTCTCTCTTCCTGTCTTTCTTTCTGTTTGTCTCTCTCTCTCACCCCCTTTCTGGTAGATGTAGAAAAATCCATCTCTTTTGCATAGGCAGCATCTTGACTTTGATAGGTAATGCTCATGATCAGCTGATGGCCTGTGTATGAATTAGAGTCCTCCACTTGCTAATTGCATGTGGAACACATGTGGTATCATTCCTATAACCAATTGCATGGAAAAACACCCCTATGAGTATGCACTGCAAGTGGGTGTTGGCCCTTCTCCCTCACTGTGAGCAGGACTTCATGTGGGTGTGTGACAAACAACGTCACAGAGGGTAGTTGGAAATACCTGTTACAACAAACACTGTGGAGACAGGCAAAAAACTGGAGGGGGATGTTCCAGACATGGGGACAGAATGTAAATATTGTTGTTCTACATTTGAAGGAATGTTGGTTTAACAGGGTTTGTGTGGATATGGCTGTTCTGCATGATTTAAAGTCTGACATGACAGTGTTATGTGGTTGAGAAAACTCTTAGCTGTAGGGCAGACTGGCCAGAGTTTGGAACCTGAGATTTGGTGTGTTACTCACACATTTTCTATCTTCATAAATGCAGTAGCATACTCTGATTATTGTACTCAGGAAATGCTAACATCCATGTGTGTTACTGACTTCATATCCCTCAGAAGAGATATGTCACAACAAACCCTGTTACACCAGCAATGTTCTCAGTTTATAACTGCAATATGTCAATATTGAGCCCATGTTTGTGCCTCTGTCCCCCAAATCTGTCACTCTTTGTTCATATGTCATGCAGTAAGAGGTGGATATGTACAGTATACCATTATTTCATTACATAATTCCTGATATCAAGCCAGTGATATATCAGACTGCCCGACATGTAATGTAAAGGAGGCCTAATAGTTGTGGACAAAACCTGGATATTCTGTGGTACTCTGTACAGTAGTGAGGTCTGTGTACTTATGGTGATTGTTGAAATAGTGTCTGTATTATGTAGCAGTGTATGTTATTTGGGCTGTGTACAGACTGGGGTAGATGTCAGTGCTCTTGGTCCTGTTCTATCTCTCAGTGCATGCTGCTCCAGTTGCTGATATCCTATCAGTCTATATGTTTGTAGGACCAGACTGAGACATGTCCCATACCACAGTCAGGCATCAGACTACCTTGTAAATTGGGTCGGTATATGTAGGGTTAGTGTGTGAGAGGCAAACATGATGATGACTTTTGTGCACACAGGCCATTGACTGTACTATTATGTAGACTTACCATTATGTGACTATGACCGTGTTGAGATCGGTTGTGGGTATGCACTTTCACACTGGTGTCTTTTACCCCATGCTGTTACATGCCTGTAGTGCCTGCTATATTTGCAATTACATGTGTATTCCCCCATAGGTAAATTGGGTTAGTGTTGTGACAGTCTGCCTGTAGTTTAGACAGTGCTTGGTGACATGCCTAGCAGTGCAGTGTATTTACCCTAGTGTAATGTTATGTCCAGATATTTGTCAGATATACTATTGCCTGACTACCATACGTGTTGTGTATTTCTGACAAAACCATGGGCTGGTGTGAAGATGTATGTCACTAACTAGTGTGAAGTATGTGGCTTGGGATATCTGTTCCTCCAGTTAATATGTGTTAGGGCAGACAGGAGGGTGTGAATGCATCAATTGTGTGAACTTATCTAGTCCAGTATTTGTGATATACCCCCAGTTTCATGGCTTTAAACATCCCCTTTGTCAGGCTTGTTCCACATTTCTTGCACTAAGGCATTCTATGCATACCTCCTGACTGACCGGATTGTTTCAGACTGTCCATGTTTATTGCTCATATTCCTTCTGTATTCCATAATATCATTACTGTGATTTGTATGGTACTTCACTATGATGATTTTATGATGTCTGTCAGTAACTGATGACGCACATATCAGTCTCAGAAGAGCCTTCCTTCACAACATGTATGTTGACACAACCCCTGTCACTGTAGCAACATTCTACATTTATAACTGCAATACATACATTATGTTCCCTTGCAGTAACAGGTTCAGAGTTATGGTGCTGAGGTATGACTCCACTACATGTCATTTATATATATATATATATATATATATAAAGAGAGAGAGAGAGAGAGAGAGAGAGGAGGAAAGAAAGAAAGAGAGAAAGAGAGAAAGAAAGAAAGAAAGAAAGAAAGAAAGAAAGAAAGAAAGAGAAATATAGAAATATATAGAAATATATGTATATATATATATATATATATATATATATATTTATATGGATCTAGGACTTCTGATCGAAAGATCTAAAGTCCGAATCCATTATCACCAAACATTCTTAACCGAAAGAGCTTTCACCGAAAAAGCGCTTAGTAAAGTATGTTTAAAAAAAAACATTAAATCTACTTCTATACCCCCACACCCCCCTACTTTAATATTCTCACTCCAAGGTCACACTACAGTGGGGAAAAGGGAATTTTCCCTTATTGACACTGTAGTACGACCGGCACAGTGAGCATACATGCCCGAAAGTGCTGCTTCAGTGAACAGCACTTTCGGTTAAGTATGCTTGGTGATTTTTGCTTCAGTGGAAAGTGCATTCAGGGATCTGTACGGATCCCATATATATATATATATATATATATATATATATATATATATATATATATATATGTGCATGAATATGTATATACATATATATATCTATATATATATATATATATATATATATATATATATATATATATATAATATGTATAACCATACCTTCTCAGATGTAGCCCACCATATTAATCTGATATGCGTATATTTACATATAAGAACATGACTGATTCAACAACTGTTTCACTTATAAGTACTTAATTGTAGTAGTCAGAGCAGTTTTTCACTACTATTTAGTATGTGTACTGAATGATATATTTGAAAAACAATACACATTTTCACAGCTCAGATGGCTTAGTGGTTAACTGCTGTGAATATAGTGTATAGGGTCCAGGGTTCAAGACCTGCAAGGGCTGTTTATTTTGTTGCTAGGCAGAACAAGGACTGTTGGAGACAGAGTGGTTAAGGCAGTTTTGATCATCTTTAAACAGGTTTGCGTGGGTTTGCGCTATGGTAAGTGCTGCTAACATACTGTTAAATGTATAGGCGCTTACACTGTGTAGACTTTGCTTACCAGTGAGCAAATCTGCTTAGAATTTACATTTAAGTAATGCTTACTCCTGCTAAGTATAGCTCAGCCCTGGTAACCATCGATGACATTCACGTCTGATAAAATAGCAGGGTAATGACATCTTTAATTAATGTATTTAATTCCATGTACATAACATGCTTCTATGTGCTGTCATTACAGTAGCATGGGGTGTGAGTATCCTGTATGGAACACCTGAATATACATGGGTAGTGCCACACTCTTTTCTCTTTGTATGTGTTTCATACTTGGGTAGTATCTCAGGTTATATGCAATCACAGATGCATGTATTGTATCATTACATTACCACTTCTAACAGTGCTTTTCCAAGTAAGAGTAGATTGCAGATTGTAGTACTAGAGCCATAGCCTCCTGCATGCAAGGCTGGACGCTTTGTACTGACTATCATGTTTTTGGTGTTTTACCTGTATGTTTTTATACATCTCCTATTGGATATTGATTTGATATGTTGATATTATCTGTAGGTTACTATCTTTTAGGACACATCGTTGAGGACTGCTGTCATGTAGTAATGGCATGCCTATCATTTTCTGACATCTATCTGTCAGAATATTCATCCTAATGCATGACCTGTTGGTTAGCTACTTTCTGTCTCTCCTTTGTACAGATGTGCAGATGTCAGGTATTCATCTTGTCTGCTTACAGGCAATCTCTGACTGACTGACACATACATGTTTGCCCAGCTGTCTTATGAATGCCATGACTAGGAAACCCCACTCTGTATGCACCACATGCCATGGATACCTCAAACAGACTACCACAGTCGACAGAACATATTTGGGTTACATGTCCCTAACCCAGACACTGGCCATGTTATGCAATATATGTTGCCTACATGTCAATTGGAGTACCTCACTGGCCCTCTGCAAGAGAAAACCAGAGGAGTGGATGCTGACTTTAACTGTCACCCTGGGGATTACTCATGTGGCATCAGCTGATAGATGGCCTGCTGAAAAATGTGAGGTGACATGGAAACAGTATACTCACATGCCCTACTCTTGTCACCCTCTCCATGGACATTAGGTTGGTACACACCTAGGAAAACCTACAGCTATGGACCTCAGTACTGAAAAATGTGTGTGTCCATTATTTAACAGTGTCTATGTATTTGTAAACTTGTAGTTCAAAATCCTCTGAAGGCCGTCTCACCCACTAGACCCATTGATATACTTAGAAATGGCTGTTGCTGTACTTCACAGTAAATGTACCTTGCTACACTCTTCACCCTATGGGTTACTTGGAGCTTGCAGTGCCAGCATAACACTGTTCTACAAATGGGTAGATAGACGTGGGTTACCCTCTGAGTCCTGGCAAATGTGGGTATGTGTGTATGTATGTGTGTGCAGTTGTGTCTCACTGTGCATATTTGTATGAGACAGCATTCTGAGGCCACATTCTCCAAATACAATAAACCTTGCCATACATTATAAGGTATGGTGATGTTGCTGACATTAGGAGAACCATGGCAAACCCTCACCCTACTATCCCTGTGCCATGTGCAATAAATGGATATCCCTGTAGTAGCACTGATTAGATAGACAAAGGTTTGTATTGTAGTCCTTGTCAATGTGTGATTGTGGGTATGTCAGAGCATTTTCATGGGTTTCAGTGAGTACAATATCCAATGTGGGGTATGTTTGCTGGTTATACTGTCTTTACACCATGGTACCCCTAGTACATGCACCAAGGTCCACTGGATGAGGACAGCTGTCACCATCAACCATACAGGTAACTGATTACACTATCCAGCCCAATGATGCATGTGCTGTGTGCAAAAACTCCCTAACAGTATGGACTCACTGGCAAGGTAGATAGCACTGCTAATTCCAGGTCTGTCAAAAGTGTCTATGACTGTATGTGTTTGTCAATGTGTATATGACAGTATGTCATACTATGTATTGTTCACACCCAGTACATCTCCCATTACCATACCGTACAAGGCCTGGTGATTTTCTGCACTTAACAGGAAACTCGGGACACACCTCATCATAAAAGCTCTGTGGTGTGTGCAATTAAGGCCAAACACATTAGTAGCAATAAGTACCTAGGCAGGGGTTCTACTCTCAGTGTTGCAAAGTAAATGTGTGTGTGTATGTGAAGAGATCTACTTCAGTTTGCAGAAATTATACATCCCAGGACATAATTTGTCTGAGAACGACCTGGCAAATGGTAACCTTGAAGAATCATCTTGTGGAAATTCATTCCATCAAAACTAGTAGTGGATGTGTAAATGTCCTCTTCCCCACTGTACAGATGTACAGCAATACTGTAGTTGGTATATATAGTTGGGTGTGTTCATTGTGGGCACAGCCACCCACATTGGGATTATTGTTGTGCGTATCCCTCCCACTTAGTCTGCTGTTATACTGTACAGTTTATGTTAACAGTTGAAGTATTTTATAATCACAGTATGTGTGGTTCTATGCCACCCCACACCCTCCAAAGTGGGGGGCTGTGCCACCCACACCAGTACACCTATGTTTACCAACTGCAGGATTGTACTACACTGAGGAACAGGACATATACCCTGCCAGTACCATCGTCAATGACATTGAACTGGCAGACTGAGTATTTACTGATGTGATGTTTTGGCTATTTGGTCTTGCTGGAATTACATATGCCAAAATGAGTTCACTGTAAAATTAAGTACATCCATGTGTACAGTATTCTCTGTGTATTGCATCAATACAAAAGCATCTGTGTGTGCGCGCATGTGTGTGTGTGTTTGTGTGTTATTCACAAACATTTGGTGTGTGTCACCCAGTACACTTACCATTGTCCACCGCAGAAGAGCTGCTGACATCAGCCACCATGCACTCACCTGTATACCCCCTCAGACCTATCAGCCATGTGGCACATGCTGTTACACAGACATGTTACTTGTGTTCAGCTGTAACCAGGATATGACACAGTCAATGTGTCACCACAGTGCAATATCCCTTGTAGGAAAGCACAGCAGACCAACATTCTGCTGACACATAGACACCTACAACTCAAACAGAATACATTATGGAGACCATAATCAGTTAGTGATAAAAACAGCTATAATGCATCATGGCTGGACAGCTACACAAACTGATATGTAAGCATTGAACATACCAGCTGAAAACATGTTAAACAGCATTACAGTGTTAAATCTTAGTAAATTCACCTTGTGTGTCAGAACCATATTAGCATGTCTCTGCATCAATGGTATAGATGGCAGGGATGTGGCATAGGTATCATAATATGCACAGGGTGTGTGGTGGATTTGCCAGAGGCCTAGGCTGAGCTGTATGGTTGACATCATGTGTGTGTGTTAGGAGGTTCTTTAACAACTGGGCTGTGCAGATGTGAAGTGTGTAGATATGGAGGTGCTCTAGCTATGTTGGTGATGTGTGTGTGTATGTATGCACACAGTTCTACCATGTGGCTGCCCTATATGGGAGTTTGTTGGACAGCTGCAGATCGTACATGGCATGGTGTATAGTTCACCATCTCTGGCCATGGACACGGGAACTGTGCTTGCCAGGGGTTCCACGGGCACTACCAGGTAGAAGCCCAGATATAGTACTCTCGCCTGATGATGTCATGATGACAATTGTCCGGTGGATCTGTGTCCCTGTTGGGACAGGCCAGGACCACTTGCTCGTGGCCTGCTGCAGTGTGGTGTGGTCAGCACCCCCCTGCAGTGGTGCTGGTGCTGGTACTGCCACTTACAGGAGTGGCTGTGAGTTCTTGCACATCCACATAGGCTTCCACTTGTTGGTGTTGCTGACTGACATCCAAGCTCCAACACAGACACTGCACGGTCGTGGATTTCCACCCTCTCACCCAACTGTCTATCCAGGACCTCTGCAAAATAACGGTGGGCACCTGCAAAATCACGGATGTTGTCAAGTACAGCAGAATGAGTAGCCCTGTGGAGCCTCAGGCTCTGTCTGGTATACTGTTCCATACATGCCTGTGCCTCCATGATGGCCCAAAACATGCATCAAGTGATATCTGCTGTGGCACTTTTGCCAGGGGCATGATGGCCAGCAGCCCTCCGACGAGCACCCCTGTACATCTGCCTATGTGGTACCTCATCAGTCATCTGGCTATGGCTGCTGTGTACAGACACACTTGCCATAGTCCCCACACTGTCCTGTCCCATGCCAGCACCCGTCAACTGTCCCTCATCTATGGCCACTGGTGATGGAGTATGTATGGGTATTGTGACTGTGTGTGGGGATGGGGTGGATAAAAGTGGAATGTCAACCGATGGCACAGCTTCAGCCCCTGACAACCCTGCCTGTGCCTCACCATACCGATCATCATTGTCAGATTCTGTATAGGCAATAACATCAGTTTGCCTGCAGCAGGGACCCTGACCCACCTCGCCACCTGTGAAGGGAAAATAAAAAAATGTGATTTAAGACCTATACATTACTGCTTACCTCTCCACACACACACACACACACACACACACACACACACACACACACACACACACACACACACACACACACACACACACACTTACAGGTGAGGTGACACAATGATATTTCACAGATCTCTCATTACCCAACAGTCAACATGCATGACATATGGCACTCAAGAGCATGCACTGCAGCTATACTCAATCCTTACTAGCATTATACATCTCTGTGATGCATGAGTTGTGTTAGTAGGTGATGCCCCTTTCCATGGAACACACTGCCCCATGTACACAGTATTGCTGTGCACCTGTACAGCACCCTGGCATGTACTGTGATCATACCTCATGAGTGTACACACCATTGCTGAATATGTATATGTGTGGCAGTTATGTTTGCTCTGTTGCTCAAAGCCCCTATGTGTTTGTCTGTCATGTACCTGGGATGATATGAGGACTGACATCAATATTTAATGCCTGACCTCTGATTTGCAGATCTCATCATCAGCAGTGCATGGATAAGCAATAACATCCAATTAAACTGACAACCTTCAAAGCTTAATGTGGATATGAGGAGTGTACACACACTTGTTGACATGCCAGCCTTTTCCATGATATGTAATGGGGTAACAATACTGCATATGTTAACATTACACATGATATGTGACATATGACCTGTGCAATCAAATGCAGTTTCAAACAAATGTGTCAGCCATGCAGATGCTGAAGGAGATGCATACAATATGCGGGTTGCATAAGTGTGCACACCCTTAACACAATGGTTTGTTGCAGAACCTGGTAAGTGAACTACAGCAGTCACTATTCCAGGAAGGGGTATACTAGCATGGCCCATCCTCACTTGCCATTATTTGGTCACTCTGCCCTACAGATGTCCCCAAACTCTGCCAGGTTGCAAGGTCAGCTCATGTGCACAGCCCTTGGAGGTCACACAGTGCCTTCACTATTACTGTGGAGTCAGAGTTATGTCTGGCACAATTCATGACCATGTCTGTGTTCAGATACAACCATTCCTAGGGAGATTTAGATGTATGGCTCAGTTCACTGTTGTGTTTCAGGATGACACCTCTCCCCATTCTCAGTCTTATTGCAGATGCTTGACAACTATGGGCCACACATGAGTGTTAATTTGCAGTGTTCCAAATTCAGAATGCCATGTCTACTGGCCTAGTTCTTGCTAATGAACAGCAAAAATAAAGGTGTACACTGGCATCAGCAAGGTAAAAATGGGGATGGTGGGCCTGAGGTGGGGTGAGGTGTTGCTTGTGCACCACATGTATCTTTATTAATACTGTCTGTAGTTTTTCAGCCTTGGTCTCAGTACACCATTACACATTGTAACACGTGTCTTTGGGATACTTGATGTTATGCATATGCTACCTGTAGAGAGCCCTGGATGATGTTTCTTGTGAAACAACTCTTCAATCTGTTTACACTAACCCATAGGCCACATGTATGCAGATTCCAGGTGATTGTTGACATAGGTACTGCACAGGCAGCTAGACATCCCTGAAAATCCCTCAGTGTTGCTGCATGTGTCTGGGCTGGCTCCATGACCAGTTTGCAGCATGTGTTGTCATCTGTCTTGGGTGTGAATCTGTTTATTTTCTACATTTATGTTGTCCCATACTTCATACACACATACATGACTGTCTGCCCTGTTTGCCATGGTATATGCAATGGTGAGATAAGGCTACATCTCCCACTCCTGAGTGCTACCTTTCAGATATGGGATCAATTTCATGGTTTGTAAGATGTGTGAAAGTCATGGCTGCCTCTGTTTCAGGTGAGTGGGCAAATGTCATGGACATACTTCTTGGACAGCAGACCATCACTTGGTGTGCCATTGAGGCCCTGTACTTGGTGGAAGGTGTGTACTCAAGAAGAGTGAATGCTGTCAGTACTTCATAAGCTGCTTCCACAACATGTTATGTGGAGTGTGTGCACGCATATGTTTCCAGTCTTTGTTAAGCTATGTATTTGTTGTCCTAACATAGGATTCCTTATTACACATTCATTGCTCATGTTAGGATCACATTACAGGTTTTAAAAGGTGTGGAATGTCGTATTCTGATTTGTGGTTGTTTACATCAGGTACAGTTGCCATTGTAATAGTGGTGTATATAGTGTTGTAGCCACTGTATAAGGGTAATGTTTCAAACATATCCCTACTGTAGGCCATTTGTCCCACAGTTATGTTCATCTCTGATCACACATCTTACACTGACATGTTCTTAGTTATACCGCAGGACTCATACATACCCTTCAGATATGCCACCATGGTGACCACTGTGATGCAGTGCAGTTAACAGCAACAATGAGTGAACATGTACAGCATGCATTATGGGTTGGTGTGTTAAATGTGTGCATGGCAAATACCATGGCCATAACATGGCCAGTGTATTGGAAAACCTGAACAAAACAACTCTATACTCACCCAGCTACAGGCTGCTGCCCCAGATGTATACCAGAGGGACCTACATAGTTGTATGAGAGAGACATAATGTCAGTAGCCACACCTGTGGCATTGGAACTGGGTGGGAGCAGCATTTTCAGTACATCAACAGTACAAACCCACAATACTAGAGATTATGCACATCTGTTCATTACTACACTGCAGCAACATACTATCTTATTTGACATATGCATGTAGATACTTTACAGATCAAGATGGATAAGCAACAGTGGGCCTTACCTGGACACTCCTCATCCAGTGTGTGGGTGGCACCAACCTCCACAATGCTATCTGCAATTGTCTGGCTTGGCTGTTGGGTGGGTGGCGCAAGGCTGTTGAGGAGCTCCTCAGCATGTGTAAGTGGGGGCTGGATGGCAAGACCCCCACCTGTGGCTAGCTGGTCCCTCTTAACAGCAGCAGCAGCATGCTGACAGGCATGGTGGATCAGGTCGGTGGTCCAATGCCGCACCTGCTCATAACTGTGGTTATGCAGGCTGACATCATTCACTCTGTGGACAAGCTCATTCCACAGGGCGGTCCTCTCCTACAGATCATGCGCCCTGCACCCAAATAAGATGGCATGATGGAGTACCACAAAATTTATAGTAGTGTTGTTTTCCTCCACTGTGAAAGCAGGCAGCTGTTCTCTTGACATAATACCTGGAAGACATAAACAGTAAAAAAGGTCAGAGGACCTCATACTGTAAGGATACATAAGTTGTTAATTGACAACTCTCTCTCCCCCTACCATATCTGCAACAATAATCTAAACACACAAATCAGTGGGTATGTTTACACCAAACCTACTGTTGGGACATATGTCCTATTGTTCAACATATATTGAAATGTGTTTCTATTAATGTTACATGTTGAAACGCTATCATTGGAGGCCTGTTGGTATCAGTGTCACTAGCCTGCTGTTGTAATGGCCACTGTGGTTCCATATCTGCTTGTGTTCTGTTTGCTATGCAACTGTTCCAAATCTAGTGTTTTGGGTTAATGTTAATATCTATGCATGCTGTTATAACTAATCCTGGATTGTGTTGACTATTACTAACCCACATATGTTCTAAAACTGCAAGACCATAGCACTTTGGGAAGGCTGATCCCAGCAGACCCACCTCTCCCACCTTATCTGGCCATGGCACAGGGCCACATCATGTCTGGGAACCATTCCAGGACCTCCTCATCTGCTGGTCATGCACCACCTTCGGGTGGAACCGCCTCAGAGGATAGAGCTGGTTCCACCCCTGGGAGCCGGCATGGACAGGATCCTGTCACCCAAAATCAGGTCCGGGGATTGGTGCATACCAAGCTCCAAAAGGGGTGTGGAGATCTGCTATGCCAGCTTGAGGGACTTGTGGCGCAATTAGAGGGTCAGCCTGCTCCTCCTGCTCAGTCCCTAGCACAGCCACTGTTGGGTCTATGAAGGTGCAGTGGTGACTGCCCATGGGTGGGGACCTCAGTCCCGCTGTTTTCATTTAGGGATACATGGACTTCTGATTTCCAAACACCCCTCCCCGTCCAAGGTGTTTACCCCCCACATGTGTCATATACCACCCCTGTATGCTGTCTTTTCTATCTTGTCTGTCTTCTAACCCAACCTACCTCCTTAAATATACCTTCTATCCTTGCCTAACAACCCACTCTCACCTAAAAAAAAGGGCAATCTGTTCCCAAAAAAGCATTTTGCCCATGCATAACTGTCCATTTCACACACGTGTCCACTGGACACTTGTAATCTGGTCTAACTGGCTTCACAACACATTATTTTTGCCCACTGTCAGGGGTTTGAGTCACAAAATATAACTCCAAATTCAGTATATATGCACAGCTGTTGCTGTAGAAAAAATGGACAGCTATGGACCTTTCCTACACCCGTCCTGCACATCCCTAGCTACTTTCCTATTGTCTTTCCCTCTTTGTGCCCCCTTTTTACCACTTTCCTAAAGTGCCTTAATCACTCTGTATCCAACAGCGCTTGTTCTGCCCAGCAACAAAATAATCAACCATTGCCAATTTCAAACCCAGGGCCCTGCACACCATAGCCACAGGAATTTACCACTTAGCCATCTAAGCTGTAGATATGTGTATTGTTTTCTCACACATATCATTCAGCACAGTCATTCAACAGTAGGGAAAATGTATTTATATATATATGTATTATATAATATATATATATATATATATATATATATATATATATATATATATGTATTTGTATTATATAATATATATATATATATATATATATATATATATATATATATATATATATATATATATATATATATATATATATATATATATATATATATATATATATATATCTATATATATATATATATATATATATATATATATATATATATATAACTTCCAGATACTGGCCAAGGCTCTTGCCACCCCTATAGTGCTTTGGTTAGGCAGTGTTCAAAAGACCAAATTACCACCATAACAACTACAAAGAAATGCAATCTGAGAGTCATGCTGCTCCACGCTAGATGTCTAAATCTCAAAATGCACTCGCTCAAAGCACTCTTTAAAATGGAGAACATCAACATTTGTGCTGTAACAGAGACCTGATTCAAGGCAGCCAAATGCACCTCTGCACTACCAGGCTATAACGCATTCAACACCTTTCGGCCCCAGAACGTGGACCGAAGCTCCAAAGGCAGTGGTGTTTCCATATTCATAAAGGATGCGCACACCTCCAGACTGGTAGCCCAACATAACGCATCTGAAATACTTTAGGTGCAGCTAACACTGGGCAAGACAGCGATTCAGGTCGTAGCCTGCTATAGATCCCCAACCATGTCCCAAAACTCACACTCCATGTTCCTAAGCACCCTGGAAAATATTAGGGTCCAACCTAACACTCTCATACTGGGCAACTTCAACTACCCCTCCATTAACTGGGAAAACTACTCATGTACCAATACACTTACCCAATGTTTTCTGGAATTCATTAATTCCAATGCTCTGGATCAGCTCATTCTTACCCCCACTAGAGGTAGCAACATTCTTGACTTGGTCATTACTAACATGGGCGACGATTGCTCTACACCAATAGTCAACACCTCCCTAGTGAGATCTGACCACAAACTAATCACTTTGGAAATCCACATCCCTCCCACCCCCCCAACATAGGCAACCACCATGAAAAACTTCTCCAAAGCTAACTTTGGGCTCCTAAAAACAGAGGTGAGTAACTTCACAGCACCCATGCAAATGGAAAATAGTTGCATGATCACCGAATCATACACTAATGCACTGTACGAACATGTACACAAATGCTTGGATCTCACGATACCCAATAAAAGTAAGATTCTCCTCAAAAAAAAGGAAGCCAATCTGGTGGTCCCCTGCCATAAAAAACTCTACAACAGAAGGAGGAAACTGATGGGGAATAAGGTGAACTCCCAAGACTGGAAAAACTCCCTTATCGGCCTCAACAAAAGGTTGAGATCCCTCATCAAATCCCCTAAAGCTAGCTATGAAAACAGAATTGCAGCTGATAGTAAAGACAACCACAAGGCCTTCTATAGTTATGTAAAGAATCTCCACGGCAATACCCAGATTTGTTCTGAGCTACTGCACAATGGTACCTCCTATACCAAGCCAACAGATTATAGATTCATAGGTTCATAGGTAGGTGCTAGACTATCGACCCAAGGGCCTAAGTAAGCTTAGCCAATGAGTTTCCCTGGCTTACGCCACCCAGTGATCCCCAAGGTGTATTTCTTATTTCCCATCCACTCATCAAGATTTTTCTTGAGAGTGCTAGGGTGGAACTTTGCTTGACATAGATGGGTAGCTTGTTCCAGAGTATAGGAAATCTTTGGGACAGGATTCTATCCCTCCAGCATGTCCTGTTTATTGTGGTGACAAGGTTTAGGTACCTAAAGCATGTAGTTCAGAGGGATTGGGATTTTTTTAGGTGTAGCATGTCCAACAGCTCTGGGTTTAACATAGCTTTATATGTTAGGCAGAGATCTCATTGGTGTAGGCGATATGCTACAGAGTAAAGCTGGAGTTTTTTGAGACAGTCAGTATAGGGCATCTGTTTGAGGCCAGTAATCCTCTTTGTGAGGTACTTTGGTGGCCTTTACAGCTGCTGCAGATGTCTTGTGAGGTACATTCCAAAAGGGGTGTTGTACTCTATAATGGGTCTAATGAGTGCCGAGTAGAGGGGGACAATGACCTCTTTTTTCCTGGATGAGAACCCTTTTGTGATGAGGTATGCCACATAGAAGGATTTCCTGACTACTGTGGCAATGTGATTATCAAAGGAGTGACTACTGTCCACCTGGGTCCCAAGGTCTGTTATCACACATTCAGCATTACGTAGACTGCTGTTTATGTGGTAGTTCATGGGTACAGAGTTTTTGATGTAGGGATTTATACCTACTTTAGTGAGTTTAGCTATAATTCCAGAATGGGGATGGTGTTGAAAGCCTTGGTGAGGTCACGATAGGCTGTGAATCACCTTACCCTCATCTACAGCTTTGGTGACTGCCTTAAAGAAGTCAATCAGGTTCAGAAGTCATGATCTGCCTTTCACAAACATGAACAGGGTGAGGTCCAGAGTTCGGAGGTTACCAATGTCTTTGTTTATGAGTTCCATAATGATATGTTCCATGGCCTTGCAGACCAGGCTCATCAGGCTAATAGGTTGATAGTTCCCAGGATCAGTGGTGGCTCCCCCTTTGTGAAGTGGGATAACTATTGCTGTGCGCCATTCAGTGAGCACAAAGCCTGACATGAGACCATGATTGAACATGGTGCTTAGGTGGGGAGCCAGTTTGTTCTGAAGTTCATGTAAAACACAGCCTGGGATGTTGTCCGGTCCCAGGGATGCTGTGTTTTTGGTTTTAGAGAGTGCAGCTTTTACCTGCATAGATGTGATTACAGGGACTCTGCATTCTTCCTGTACAGATATGGGCCCTTTAGGGGATGAGAGTGTGGTAAAGTTAGCACTGAACCTATCTGCCAGGATGTTGGCTGTATCGGTTGGTTCTGTAATTTTCATGCCATTGTGCTGTAACTCAGAGCAGACCTGGGTGTTGCCATTGAGATTCTTGACATAGCTATAGAATGCTTTGTGAGTGCCCTTAGAATCAGTGGTGATTTTGTTTTCATAGCTAGCTTTGGAGGATCTTCTAAGGGATCTCAGCTTCTTACTGAGGCTGACCAGGGTGCTTTTCCACTCATGGGATTTTACTCTTTTTTGCAACAATTTCTTCCTTCTGTTGTAGAGTTTGTTTATGGCAGGGGACCACCAGATTGGCTTCCTTTTTTTTTGAGGATAGCATCTTGGTTCTGTTTGGGATAGCACGATCCATGCACTCATGTAAGTGTTTATAGAGTGCATTTGTATAGGATTCAGCAGTTGTAACTGTATTGTCCACCTGCATGGGTGTCATGAAGTTTGCCACTTCTGTCTTAAGAAGCACAAAGTTGGCTTTGGAGAAATATTTTACTGTGGTTTCCTTAATGGTGGGTAGGGCTAGGGTGTGGATATCTAGGGTGATTAGCTTATGGTCAGATCTGACCAACGAGTAGTTGCCTTCAGGTGTGGAACACCCGTCACTCATTTTGGTAATAACTAGGTCTAGGATATTGTTGCTCCTGGTGGGGGTATGGATAAGATGATCCAAGGCATTGGAATTTATGAATTCCAGAAAGTCTTGAGTGACATAGTTGGTACATGAGTAGTTTTCCCAGTTAATGGTGGGGTAGTTGAAATCACCCATTATTAGGGTGTTTGGTTGAACCCTAATATTTTCCAGTATATCAAGAAATGAGGAGTGGGAATCCTGGGGCACAATGGGGGAATGCAGTTTTGCCCAGATTTAGTTGCACTTGGATAACCTCGGATGCATTATGCTGCACAACTAGCCTGGGGGTGTGCATATCCTTAATGAATATGAGAGCTCTTCCATGTCTCTTTTCATGTACTTCAGGGAGGGACATCTCAGGTTGTTCACACCAACATGGACAATGACAGAGTCATATTTGTACTTGTTGTGGAGTGACCTGAGTGTATGGGTTATGTGGCAGATCCAGGCACCCGACAGGCAGCTGACAGTAACCTTTCCTTGTTTAGCCTGGTGAGGGGGACATTAGTGTGCCTGACTATAGAGTCACCTATGACTAGTGTGTTGGGTATATTAGTTTATTGGCATACTATGTCTGTGGGCTATGTGTCATTTGGGTTGTGTTGGGGATGGAGGTTGCTTGCATTTCTGCTTTGGAGGTCTCTGTTGCTTGAGGAGATTATTACTAAGAGCCTCTATGAATGTTTTTGTATTTCTATGTGTGGATTTTGGTGGTGTAGGTTTAGTGGGACTATGTGATAAGTGTGGTGTGGTGCAAGTGTTTACCTTCTCCTCCTGACTGTCAAGTTCAGTCTTGGTTGGAGAGAGCTTTACCTCCAGTTTGCCTATATAAGTGTATCTCTCACATCTCTCACAAGTTGTGGTGTTGGATGGTAGGAGGAGAGGGTTGTCTGTGTACATGAGGTAATTGCTACATTGCCTCAAGATGCCCAGATTCATCAGATAGACAGGAGAGAACACTGGGAGCTGACCCTTGGACATGCCTGAATAAAAAACTACTTTCCTCTAGACAAGTGAGGAAAGTGAGTATAAGAGCTGTTTTTGTCTAAGCAAGTGAGGAAAATAAGTACAAAACCTGTTTTCCTCTAGGTAAAGAAGAAGGTTGAGTGCTGTAGTAATTTGAAGCTTATTTAGTGCTAACAACAAGTGCTGAGCAATAATAAGCAAATTCAAGTGCTAAAACTAAGAATCTGTACCTGGATCTTGTGGTAAATAAGCTACCAAGTGCTTACCGCTCCCACTGATAAGCTAGAATGCTTCCCTCCAATATAGAAAGGCTGGGGGCTCAGAAGCTTAAAAACAGTCCTGGATACAGTAAATCTGTATCTGGACTAGACTAGTTACAGGAAAGGTGGGAAACAAGTGCAAACGTGGGCTTTTAAACCAGAAGGTTGAAAGAGATAGAAAAACTGCCCAAATGGCCAATAAGCTACAATTTCTGGGCCAGAAACCACTCTTGTTGTAGATAGGTTACCCAGTACTTACCACTCCCACTGATAAGCTAGAAGGATTCCCTCCAACACAAAAAGGCTTGGAGGGCTTAGAAGCTTACAACCAGTCTTGGATACAGCACATCTGTATCTGGACTAGACTAGTTACAGGAAAGGTGGGAAACAAATGTAAATGCAGGCTTTTAAAAAAGAAAGTTGAAAAAGATGGACAAACTGCCTAAACAGCCAATAAACTACAATTTCTGGGCGAGAAACCACTCTTGTGGTAGATAAGTTACCCAGTGCTTACCACTCCCACTGATAAGCTAGAAGGTTTTCCTCCAGCACAGAAAGGCTTTGGAGACTCAGAAGCTTACTTACTCCAGGATACAGCAAATCTGTATCTGGACTAGACTAGTTACAGGAAAGGCAGGAAACAAGTGCAAACACAGGCTTTTAAACCAGAAAGTTGAAAGAGATGGAAAAATTGCCCAAACGGCCAATGAACTACAATTTCTGGGCCAGAAACCACTCTTGTGCTAGATAGGCTACCAAGTGCTTACCACTCCCACTGATAAGCTAGAATGCTTCCCTCCAACACAGAAAGACTTTGGGGCTCAGAAGCTTACAAACAGTCCTTGTTACAGCAAATTTGTATCTGGACTAGACTAGTTACAGGAAAGGCAGGAAACAAGCTTAGAATTTTTTTTCGGAAAGTGGAAAGGGAGAAAGGAGAAACAGAAGCTAATTCAAAATTAAGGACCTAAGTGGCTTGCCCTTCACAAATGTTCTCTCTGTATTAGGTAGAACGAGCTAGTGACACTAGACTGGGATAGAGCTGAACAGATGGGACTTGTAGGAGTGTCTGAAGTCAAAATATGATCTCACTGTACTGGGTTGAGTGAGAAAATGGGATAGACCCAGGAGGAGTGTTCAAACACAAATTTATAGAAGGGGCAGGGAATTCCAAAGCCACCAAGACTAATACCAAAACAAGAACAGGGAGGGAGGGCAGGAAACTAACTGCAGATACAGAGAGAGATCACAGTATTCCATGAAACAATTAAATAGAAAAATAAATAACTACAGAGAGACACAGACCACAATATTCAATTAAACAATTAAATACACAGAAAAATAAAATGCAGTACAATCTTTAACACTGCAAGTTTGTACTTAACTCAGCTAGTAATGCAGTTGATTGTAGGTATGTAGCAGAAGCCAAACAATTCAGATATTGAGCAGTAATAAACTCAAATATATGTGACTAGCACTTATAAATACAGAGAAACCCTCTAGACTAAGAGTTTAACACTGAATATCAATGAAGTGAAATACAATAAAGATATTGCCAATATACTGGTCGACAGATTCAGTGCTAACTTTACCCCTCCCCCCCAAAGGACCACTCACAATACCAGTAGATTGCCAGGCACCCTGTATTACTGCTGCACAGGTTAAAACAGCACTGTCCAAGGCCAAGAATACAGCGTATATGGGACCTGACAATATCCCTGGCTATGTTCTACATGAACTACAGAGTGAACTGGCACCTCACCTGTGTGCCCTGTTCAATCACAGCCTCACCTCAGGCTTTGTCCCTACCAAATGGTGCACTGCTACAGTCATCCCTCTCCACAAAGGAGGAGTGACTACAGACCCTGGGAATCATCGCCCAATTAGCCTGACGAGTCTGATATGCAAAGCTATGGAACGCATCATCATGGAACTAATAAACAAGGATATAGGGAATCTCTAAACCCTGTATCCTACACAATTTGGTTTTGTGAAGGGGAGATCATGCATGCTCAACTTGGTCAACTTCTTTGAGTCAGTCACTAGAGCTGTGGATGAAGGCAAGGTGATTCCTACAGCCTACCTTGATCTGGCCAAGGCCTCTGATACCATTCCCCACTCTGGAATCATAGAAAAACTCACTAAGCTAGGCATCAACCTCTATATCTCTAGATGGGTTGCCAACTGGCTCACAGATAGAACTCACAGTGTGAAAGTATCTGACTCCAAGTCAGACTGCTGACCAGTCATGAGTGGAGTCCCACAGGGTTAGGTCCTGGGTTCTCTCCTGTTTGGTATGTACTTCTCTGAAGTCCAGGCCAACAAAAAGGGACTCTGCCTGACAAAGTTTGCAGATGATTGCAAGTTGGGAGCTATTATTAACTCCCCAAGTGATGTTGACATCCTGCAGAAAGATCTCAATGACATCAATGACTGGTGTCATAACCATGGCCTTAAGCTCAATGCCAAAAAATGTGTTGTCATCCCCCTTGGGAAAAACCCATTTCCCTTGAGTTACCACATTGATGGTAATCCACTGAACACAGACAGCATTAGAAGAAATCTGAGAACACAGATTAACAGCAGCCTCTCTTTTAACCACCATGTTGCCACTGTGGTCAGAAGGTCCTTCTATGTTGCACATCTCATTACTAAGGGTTTTGCATCCCGGAAGAAAGAGGTCATTGTCTCCCTCTACTCTTCCCTCATTAGGCCAGTCATCAAGTGCAATGCCCCATTTGGCATTTACCTCACAAGACACCTGCAACAACTGGAAAGGCTGCAAAAGTACCTCACAAAGAGGATCCTAGGGCTTAAACACTTGTCCTATATGGACAGACACAAAAAACTCCAACTGTTCTCTGTCTCATATCGCCTAATTAGAGGTGATGTCTGCTTCATTTACAAGGCCATGTCTGACTCAGCTCTGTTAGAAATGTTACATCTAAAGAAATCCCAATCCCTCTGCACCACACACTTTTGCTGTTTCTCTCTCTCTCTCTCTCTCTCTCTCTCTCTCCACTACAGGGATTACTGCAATCAACAGAACATACTGGAAGGACAGGTTTATAACCCAGAGACTGCCCATGCTATGGACTAGACTTCCCATACATGTCAAGCAGAGCACCTCACTGGCCCTCTTCAAGAGAAATCTTGATGAGCGGATGGGAAATAGAAAAGTTCTCCCCGGGGATCACTCCAGTAGCTCTACTCAACAGAGGCACTAGGAACTAAGGTCAGGTGTCATGATGACAGGGTAATCCTATGGGCTAGGCTTTTAAAGGCTCCATGGCCATTAATGTAGTACACACCTATGAACCTATGGAGTGCATTCAGACATCGGATCCACACTCCGAACCTCTCACTGCAGAACATTTGACCAAAGGCATTGTAAATGGGGGTGGAGGGGTCCAAAATGGGAATCCCTTTTAATTATTGACATTATCCTTTCTTCCACAGCTGAACTGTTCTGTCTTGCAACAGAGTAGAGCATCAGATGTGGACAAAGCCTAACATTGGGGAGATATATAGGGACAGATCGTAGATATGCCTATTAAAAATCTATGAAGTCGGTGCATGATACATTTCACATTACCATGACTGTTCTGAAGGTGGTGGGGTTGGGGTCTGAAACTAATATGTCTGTCATGACTTTATTACGCTCACCTTCAGCTATTTGCCAGACTAATGTAGATGTTTGGAGGAACAGAATAAACACTATGATGGCTTAAATCTTGACATTCTGTGTAAATCTGCACAGGTGACAGGTATGGCCCACTGCTCACAGGGCCAGATGCTAGTTCCATAACAGTTGTTCAGCAGGACATCATTACAGCAAGTCTTGATGGCACATATCAAGCTTTCAAAATCATCTGTCCCATTATTACAGACCAAGTACTGCATTCAATTACATGCTGACATGTTTCACATGCCTGTTTCCCTTGTTTGATTTCTTTTTTTTTTAGTATTATTTTTGTTTTTTACTATTATTTCTGTTTTTGCTGTTTCTCTTTCTCTCTCTCTCTCTCTCTCTCTCTCTCTCCACTACAGGGATTGAGCTAGTTTGAATAGGTTGCAGCTTGGCTTTTGTAGGTGATGCTCATAATCAGGTGATGGTGTCCCCCACTTGTTAATTGCATGCAGGCAGCTGTGTAGTTCTTCCAATAGCCAATGTCATAGCAACCCACTACTATATATGTCTACATCATGTGGGCATTGTCCCTTTGCCTTTCCTGTATGGAAGACATCTTTGCTGTGTATGGGCAGCAGTGTTACAGACAGCAGGTAGAAATACCTCTTACAACAGGACTTGTGGACACAGGCCAAGTACATGTTTGTATAAGGTTCCAGACCTAGGGACAGTGTGTGATTATTGCTGTTATATGCATTGAATACTGCTAGTTTTATAGGGTTTGTGTGTACATGCTGTTATTCATGGAATGCAGTCTGTCTGCATAGCTCTCAACTGTGGGCCTATCCACATGTTGGCCAGAGGATTGGCTGTTATGTTTTGTCTGTTCCCCACACAGGTCTTGTCCCTGACATATCAGTGGCATTCTCTCCATTTATTGCTATCAGTATATGGCAACATCCATTTGTGTTTCTGACTTCATATTCCTGAGTAAGGGTATGTTGCAACCAATCATGTAACACCAGCAACTTTCACAGTGTATAACAGCAATACCTGAAATATGGTCCTGTGTTTCAGCCTATGGCCTCACTTATATACCAGGCTTTGTCCATATGTCATGTAGTAAGAGGCTGATAGGTAATGGCATATGCAGTTCTGACATTCCTGCTATCATTCCAGTGATGCACACTCCCCACACAAATTGTGGGGTAGGGTCTATATATATGAGGCCTACAGCTGGACAAAACATGTCGGACCCTGTACAGTCTGGAGGTCAGTGTATGGAGACTACTGTTATATGGACTTGTAAGACATTTTATGGGGGAGGGGTAGGAAATATTTTTAACCTAGACTGTTGCAACATGGGAGGGATATCAGTAATAAGAAACATTAAGGTATATGGCTGTACAGTTTCATACATTTCACCATGGGAACAATGGTGGGCTACAGCTTACTGTCTTACACACAGTTCTGTTTGTCAGTGTGATACTGATGTTTTAAATTAAGCGTTGTTATATAACATACTTTTACATTGTGACAACTGATACTTTCCCCCCTAGAGGATGAGTATAGAGTGTAATTGGAGGATGTTGAACTACTAAGTGTTGCTTGATTCTTATCTTCAAGGCAAGTGTGTTTTCTACTGTTGTACTACTTGAAGGCTTTAGCCTAGACAGCAACATATATTATGTTTTGCAGATTACTGTATCATATGTTTTCTTTAAGAGTTGCATTAATCAGTTATTATGTATTTCAGATACATAAATGCTATAAGAAATGGCATAAACAACTGAAATAGTACACAAATAAACATTTCTTTGTATGCAAACTGTGTGTGGTGTCATGTCCTTTGCATTGTGTGAAGGTATAAGTTTCATGCAATAATTCTCATTTGTAAGAAAGAATCAGACACTGGCCATTTGAAAAGGCACCTGCAGGATATATATATATATATATATATATATATATATATATATGAATATATATGTTTATTGCTCCCACATTGTACACTCCCTATGGTAGACTGACTGGTCTGCATGATATGTTAGAGAAATCATCCCACCATCATTTAGCTGAGATGGCTTACTGGTAAGTTCTTGTGGCTATGTTGTGCATGGTTCTGGTTCAAGACTTGCAAGTGCTGATTATTTTGTTTCAAGCCAGAATAGTTCAGCTGTGGAGGAAGGGATAGAGGCAATAATTACAAGAGATCCCTGTTTTGGGCCCCTTCACCCCCATTTACAGGGATCCGATGTCCGAATGCACTCTCTCTCTCTCTCTCTCTTTATATATATATATATATATATATATATATATATATATATATATATATATATATACATTTTCCCTACTGTTGAATGACTGCACTACATGATATGTTTGAGAAAACATCAGACATCTCTGCAGCTTAGATGGCTTAGTGACAAATTGCTATGACAGACATTCCTAGACATATTTTTATGTAGCACAGTGTGAGAAACATGGTTGGCATAACAGTACTATTCTGATATCATATGTTACTGAATGCTACATGTCAGGCTATATAATATCAAAGTAAACACTACCAGTCCAGGATTTAAATCTTTATTGCCAGGCAGTTACAGTTTTCATATCTGAAAGACCTGTGGGGGGAATGTTTAACACTACCTGACTGTTTCTACATATATTCCCAGATTCCTATGTAATATTATGCACATATCTCTCAATTTCTTAATGCACACACTCTTGACAAAGCTTGACAACATGGGGGTACAAATAGGGACATATTTTGAATATTGCTCTAATAAACTTTTAGACATTTGCTAGAGTAACACAATTTGTTTTAAAATACATTTTCTGAAGGATTTGAAGTCCGACACTTGAATATAATATATGTCATTATCCAGTGACTATAATCCTGAGATCATCCCACTGATTTCCCAAGAAAAAAGAGGAACATGCCAAAAATATGAGACAAATATCTGGACATTCTGGGAAAATATGTACAGTTGAGAGGTATGATTTATGCATACAGCTTACTACCACTCCCAGGATTCAAATCATGGTTGTGTGTGCTAACAATGCAACAATTTCTGTTTCATCAGTGAGCTATTTAAACACCACTGTCTGTTCCTTCAGTGTTTTCTTTCGAAGTCTCTCTTGGTTGTACAACCTGACCTTGTAATTACAACGGTCTTATACAGACATTCCTAGACATATTTTTATGTAGCACAGTGTGAGAAACAGTGGTTGACACAACAATACTATTCTGATATCATATGTTGGTGAATGCTACATGTCAGACTGTACAATACGAGAGTAAACAGTCCAGGATTTAAAACTTTATTGCTAGGCAGTTACAGATTTCATATCTGAAAGACCTGTGGGTGGAATGTTTGTTAACACTACGTGACTGTTTCTACATATATTCTCAGATTCCTAATTAATATTATGCACATACCTCAGTCTCTTAATGCACACACTCTAGACAATGCTTGACATCGTGGGGGTACAAATAGGGACATATTTTGAAAATTGCTCTGAGAGTTGCTAGAGTAATAGGATTTGTTTTAGTATACATTTTCTGAAGGATTTGAGGTATGAAAATCAAATGTATGCCATTATTTACTGACTACAATTCTGGGATCATCCCAGTGATTTACCAGGAAAACAGAGGAACAGGCCTAATACATGAGCTAATTATCTGGACATTGTGCAAAATACAGCTTACTACTACCACTCTCAGGATTTGAACCATGGCTGTGTGTGCTAAAAATACAACAATTGGGGCATTATCACAGTGAACTATTTAGAAACTGCTGTCTGCTCCATTTAGTGTTTATGTCTAAGTCTCTCTTGTTTGTACAATCATACCTTGTACTTGCAATAGTCTTATACAGACATTACTAGACATATTTTTTATGTAGCACAGTGTGGGTAACAGTGGTTAACACAACATTACTATTCAGAGACTGCAACACTAAATGCCAAGCAATACTAAAGTAGACACAACCAGTCCAGGATTTAGAACTTTATTGGCAGGCAGTTACAGTTTTATTGAAATATGACCTATATGGGACTATTATTGTCACATTGTCTGGTTTATCCAGTACAACCCATACACATTTTTATACTGCCAGGTGACTTTCTAATACTTTATATTTATTTGGTATGACTACTACAAGCAGGATTGTTACTCACCAGCCTCGCGACACAGCTTTTGCAACCTGCTAGCATAGGTTTCTTGATTCAGACCCCACTCAGCTGCAGCTGTAAAGAGAATAAAGAACTATTTCGGCATACATATCCATCACATGCACAGGCTGGACTTTAGTAAACAGCTTTTGATTTGGATACTTACACAGTGCTGGAAAATCACCCTTCTGCCTTGCTTCTTGGACCCACTGGTCCAAGACCTCCCTCTTTCTCTGCTTCAAGTCAGCATAGTGGTGCCAGACCTGCTCACCAGTCTGAGGGATACCAGTGGCACTGGTGAGATCGTGAGCGAGATGGTCCCAGGCTTCTGCTTTATATTGGGAGCCCTGGCACTTGCCCTGCAGAAGTCTCTCATCATGGCTCTTTACCAGGAGTCCTACGATGACCTTGGACTCCTGCATGCCCCAGCACTGCACCTGAAAGCGTATGCTCTCTCCAACTCCTGCCATACTGCCTACAGTGGGAAGCTGCAACTAGTTATAAGCTATATTCCCACCTGCGGGGTTTAACTATGTCCGATTTCCCACCCTTTGCCATGATTGGATGGTTTTGAATATGCTGAGCTAAGCTAAGCTATGGGCAAACCTGCTTAGCTAAGGTTGGCAGTGTTTAAAGGGGCAGGTTCAGCATTGCTTACCAATGGGCAAATCCACTTAATTGGGCTACTCAGTGCTTAGCAGTCATATTTGCACAATGCTTACACCTGGTAAACAGAAATGTGCAATGCTTAGCATTGCTTTTTTTTTTTATTTTATACACTATCTACTGTATGGGATTCATTCATCATTTATTACATATTAGAAATCTGTTTACTGTCCCTAACATCCCCCAATGCACTTTCATTACATTTATTCCTGTGTGACTATACTGTATGGGGTACTTGTGTTTATATGGGACCTTCACAACTTTATTACACTGACACCTCACATCTGAACTTACTACAGTATTCTGGTTAACAAATATGTTATTTCATAGCTAATTATAAAAAAATGTTATGTACTGCTTTCACATGTAAAATACAAAAAGGTCACAGTGGGGATCGAACCAGGAATGACTGTTTACAAAGTGCACATTCTAACCATTACACTATTACAACACTGCTTAAGTTGGATGTCTCTTGCTATTTAACTTCTGGTGCTGTTTAAGCTGGACTAAGTGTAGCTAAGCGACGGGCACACCCTCACAGCTACGCTTAAACTTTATCTCAGTTACTTTAAAAAAAAATGATTTGTTGTGTTTTTTATTTCTACCCTTCTGAATATCCCTGCTAATGCTAAACCTGTTATTCTATCAACTTTCTGCTTTGTGGGATGATTGTCCCTTATGGCTTTGTCCAGATTCCTTACTCTGATGGGTTGGGAGGTGTGCGCTATGTGCTTATGCTAAACCTGTTATTCAATCAACTTTATGGCTTCACAGGGATGATTGTCCCTTGTGGCTTTGTCCAGATTTCTTACCCTGATGGGTTGGGGGTGTTACAAGTGTTCTCACTCATTTTAAATTGCCAAATGGCAATTCTGGAGTGCAGCGGGTGTGTGTATTGTGAGAGGTCTGCTCTCAGACACACCCACTGCACTCACACACAGAACTGTGTCCATTTTAGTGAACCTTCGTAATTATGCATGGTGTGTTGCCATGCTGCACAGGAACAGTCCCTGCCATGCAGGAATAACTTATTCCTGCATGGCTGCTTGCTGAATCCTGGGGTTTGTAGTTTTAAACTAACACATTTTTAAACCTGTGCAGTTATTTATAGGATTCTTTAGGAACAATGAAATGCAAGAAAGATTCAGAAGGCATAGGGTTAAGTCTAACTTAAGCAATTAAATGCACTTAAGAAGCTGTGCTTGATTATAGATCAAAAACACATCAGATGACAAATCTGAAATGTTATAAAAGAAGCTGTGTACTTTAAATTTGTTTATTCTGATGAATTTCTGTATGGTACTTGAACGAAAGGCGCTTCAATAAATTTGTGGACGCTACTATTCTTCAGTGGAGCCTTTCTGTTATTCATAGGTGGTGTTATATGGCATATTGACTGCTATGTCTGGTAAATCTATTAGTATCCACTAGTGTAGTCTTTACTGTAGGCTAGAGATTGGAATGGGATGGAAATACAGAACAGGCAGGCAAATCAGAAAGAGGCAAGTCTCCATACAAACTAATAGGGAGCAGATGCATCTGAGTGTACAAGATGGCCACTTACTACTGATGACATTACACTCCTGACATCTGGTCTAGAGGGACAGACCTGAGGAGGACTCTCTGGGGAGTATTGTGTAAAGGATCAAGGTAGTCTGTAAGGTATCCTTGAAAACTTGTAAAGGAATTGCAGCTGTTATTCGGTAAAGAGAAACTGACAGATTTAACCCTGCTTGTATGGTTACTAGTGCAAGGACAAACACTGATATTGGCCAAATAATATTCTATTTTTGGGTAGCTTTTAGAAAAAAAAAACACACAATGGGCTGGATTGAGGAGGTCCTACATGGAGTGGGGGAATAGTGCAGGAGCTGCTGCACGCAATATGGCCACCAAGCAATCCAGGATCGAGCTTCCAGGATGTGCATGAGCACTCCTACACTATTCTGGCACAGACACCACTGTTATATGCTAATTACTTCATTTGCTGGTGAAAACCATGCAAATGAGGTGAATTAGCAATCCAGGAAGCAGGCACAGGCAGTTGTCCATGCCTGAACAGTGTATAAAGCAGAAATGGATCCAGCTAGTAGCTGAGTACATTCCTGCAAATTAAAAAATGGAGGCATGACAGCTTGAAAGAAAGCATGTATTATAGTTAGTAGGCATGCCAATGGCCAACTATATGTCAATTGGCATGAAAAATAATTTGCTTCTTATAAAATAAAACTTTTATTATTTTTTGGCTGATGTCGGCTGTTTAAGCATAGGGCAGCGGTGTGCAAATGGGAAATCTGCATTTTGCCATTATAGTCAACGGCATGCAGAATGAAAACAATACCAGGGAACAGTGGTTGCTAAGGGGAAAGGCTCAGTGTGAGTACAGTAACTATGGACTAAGGCAGTGGGGTATGCAAATGAGGGGAATCTTACTGAATCCCAAATTTCTTCTAAGTGTCAGACTGCACCTAACCGTGTAGGTGCTCTAATATGGCCGTATAAGCATGAGAAGCAAATGACATCAAAAAGGGGAGTGTCATGCTTACTCTAAGCACATTAGAGCACTGTTGCCCGGGTTTGTGTGCAGCTAAGCATAACTAAGTGGGGTGTGTCCTACTTAGCTTCTCTATGCTTAGCTAAGCATGTTCACAGCCAGGGCAGACCATTTCCTTTTCAGCAGTGTTTACACTTGCTGAACAGGTAACTGTGACGCGCACTGGGACTTAAACAAACCAGAAAAAAAAACACAGGAAATGGCAGCACTGTGTATATGCAATCAAGGGGGTGTGTCTGAGGCTGTATAGCCTTGCTTACCTTGCCTAAATGGGTGTGTGTGGCGTGCACCAGAATTTAAACCACAAAAATAAAAAAAGAATACAGGAAATGGCAAGTGGAACAAGAAAAAAAAAGGGAAATAGCAGAATAGTGGCACTCAAATACAAGTAAAAGAGTTGGCAGGTGGAATGTATCATATTCAGCCAATCACGCAGGCAGCATCTGCAACACACCACTATAAACTATGCAAATACTTTTTAGGCTGTTTTTTCCCACAAACTCTATACCACTGGTGTACACAGATGGGGAAATTGTACCTGATAAAACTAACAAAATGTTAGGGGCTGCTGTCACTCTCATACATCAGTATGTGAAAGAGGCTGAGGGTGGTGAAGAAGACAATGCTGACAACCACCCCAGACCTATGAGGAGGAGGAGAAGAGTGTTCAGGCCCAGGGTAACCTACCAGGGGCTACATGATCTGGAGATAGTAGAGCATTACAGGTAGACAGAGACATACTGCAGCAAATTGTGAACCTGTGCTGGCGTTACCTCACATCCAGAACAAACAGTGGGGAACCCATCCCAGTGGATACCAAGGAATGTGTAGCTCTAAGAATACTAGCTACAGGTACTTTCCAAAGAGCAACTGGTGGTATCATGGGGGTCTCACAGGCATCTGTGACCAGGATACTCCAGTTCCTGGATGCCATGCGAACACATGCCAAGGAGCACATTAAATTCCCAGGATGCATGAGGAGCTGACTGGCAATATGCATTTCTTCCACCATGTAGCAGACTAGCCGGAGGTACTGGGTGCCATAGACTGCACGCACATCCACATCAAAGCACTAAACTGGTGACCGAGGTAGGGTCTCCATAAACCGCAAGGAGCTCCACTCCATCAACTGCCAGGTCATGTGTGATGCCCAGGGCATTATCATGAATGTCTGTGCTGTCTGCCTTGGAAGCTATCATGACTCCCATATCTGCCATTCCTCTCAGCTATATCAGTGGTTGGGCAAGAGGGACATCCCGTCTGGCCATTTAGTGGGGGATGCTGGCTATGCACTGGAGCCATGGATGATGACATCCATCAGAAATGCACACACACCCACACAAGAACACCATAATGAGGCACACACAAACCAGGATCATTATAGAGTGTGTGAAGTCATGGTTCCGCTTCCTTGACATATCTGGTGGAGCCTTGCAGTACTCTCCAGCCACATGTGCACACAAGGTCATAGTATGTGCCATGTTACACAATATGATCCTGCAGAAAAAAAAGCTGCAGCAGGAACAAAATGTGGAAGGGCCACACAGCCCCCCACCATTGCCAAGGCCTCCACAGGCACAGAGTGACTTGGAGGAGGAACATCCTCAGCCTGCCCCTGTAGGCAGAAGGAGGTGTGCCCAGTATGCCCTGGCCTTGGCAAAGAGGCAACGCATAGCACATACACTGACACTCTAGGGCCCCAGGGACTGATCTCTCTCTCTCTGACTCGCACATAAAGTAAAATGGATGCCAAACATCACACCACCTATACCTGACCATGTATAGGCAGTGTACTGTGTGCATCTGACATAGTCAGCCCTCAAGCACCACCCTCACAACAGCTGCAGGTACAAGGTAAGCCAGTCTCTGTAACAAATTAAAATTATGGGGTGGACTTTTTTGATAGCATATCTATGGTATTGATCAAGCATGTAAGGGAATGGGGTGGCTAACTGCGATAGCAACAGACAACTGATAGCTCTGTGGGACAGCAGGATGTGTATCCCCAGTACTGCCCTACCCACACCATGTAGTGCCACCTTAGTCGACAAATACCACTGCAGTATATGTGGTGAGCCAAATAACTGGGGGTCATAGGTCACATGCATGGATGTCAAAGTGGGGGTCCCATACCCACCACCATTCCCACACAGCAGATCAGCTGTAGACAACCAGACAGAAATGCCTGGCAACGGCCCCCACATGGCGACACCCATAAAATCCCCACCCACAGACTTTTACACAGTGATATTACAGCAAGTCTGGCAGTGGCACTATGGCTTTGAAAGGTAAGAAGTCTGAAACTGCAAATGTCTATGACAGAACATTCTGACCTGTGATTGATACTGTTATGCCTGTAGTCTGAAAGATAGGGCACACCACCATGCTACATGGGGACAAAACGTTAAGCAAATATCAGCACAGTCTGTGTCAATGTGTAACGTGTGCAGTCATGTCACACCACCATAGTCCCATAGAAATGCAGTAACAAGCTCCTAGACTTAAGCAGCATCTAGCTGTCACCCAGACTGATGGTGCAATAGTAACAGAAAGCAATTGTCAGTAACACCCACAGTCAACTTACTGGTGCCATCCCAGGGGTGTCTCCTACTGGCAGCCTGGGAACATATGATCATCAGAAAGCACTGCCCTGCTAGAGATGGCCTGGATCTGTCACATCTGGCCTACAGGCCTCTGGCAAATGCCTATGCCTTACCCACAGTGCCCTTTAGGAAGTGTCATGGGGTCCACAACACCAACATAACACAGTCCACAAAATGCAAAGAACGGCCATGCTGACAACTGCTAGGAGCAAGCCTGCCAGTCTCAAGGAGCCCAACATTGGGACAAAGCCATGACTAATGGGGTGATGAAGGTCCAAAGAGAAGGACACTTGTGAAATATTGCTCTAATAATATTATAAAGTTGATGGAATTATTTGTAGTAGCATGGAATGTCTGATAGATACGAAGTCAGAAACTGCAATGTCAACTGTCTGTAATAACTGACTTCAACACTGAGTGACTTGCAAAGCACTTTTGCTGGAAAACCCCACTTGTTTGAGTAACCAAGATATATGAGTCATGGATGAGGACATTCCATGATACTCTGTACAGTCGACAGGCAGGGCTAGGATTTAAACATGGGAATGCCCCCACTGCAGGCAGGCCTAAACCTGGAAGATGGTGACATGTCTGCACCCACAGAACCCTGGGCCACACCCATGGGAAGTAATACACCTCTCCCTGATCACTCATCCTGTGCAACATCCTGACTCCAACATGTGGCCATACAAGCAAAATGAGGTGAGCCATACATATGTATGACAAACACACACCTGCAGGGTAGTCAAACAATCTGACACACACAAGACCCTCCAAGTGCAGTCAACCATTGAGGAGAGCCCAATGCAAAGAACTGGTAGCTATAGCCAAACATATCTGCCCAGGACACACAACCCCCACATATCCTATCCCCTACAAATATATCTGGAGTCTGCCTGTCACCCTGATCCTGTCTGATTTATATTACCCAACTGTAGACTGGAAATCAGACCAGGCCAGAACATAAATACACAGAGATTCCACCATTATGATATATCACCAAGGTCCTGGACCATTTCCACAGCACCAGCAGTCAATTGCTTGTTGACACACTCCTCAACAGGCTGGATAGTGCAAGAATGCATAGCATTTGGCCCATAAACCTTGTGTGCGTATCATCCATCCTGTATTCCTCTGGTAAATTACTGTGATGATCTGAGGAGGTATGTCATTGGGTACTGAAACCATACATGACAGTGTCAAATGACATATATGACAGATGTCTGGTAAAACCAGCCCTGTAACCCTTGCAACCCATACATTACTGAAAGAAATTGTTACAATCATCGCATGGCCCATTGTCCCCACATTTTGATAGGCTATCTCCATATATCCTGCATCAACAGGTTGACAGTTATGGCTGTAGCTCAAAACAAACAGGACTGGAGTACAACAATCCCTGGAATGGAGTCCCACATGTACTATAGAAGGACACACTAAGCATGCTCATACACTTAGAGAAATGTCAGTAGGATCTAGGAATGAAGAGTGAAATGTCAGTAGGATTTAGGAATGAACATGCATTCCCCACCCAGTGCACTTTCCATTGCCCCACCTTAGCAGTCCTGAAGATGTCTTTCACTATAGATGTCACTTTTGTTAGTCCCAGCCCCAGAAGCTCTGTGGTGCATGTGATAACTGCATAACAAGATAGTACAAATAACTAGTAAGGTAGGAGTTCTAATCTCAGTCTTGGCAAATGTAAAAGTGAGTGTGTATGTTCACAACTAAAAGCTTTTGGGTTCATTCAAAACAAGTATATCTCCCCTTTCCCCCCTTTAGCAGTCCTGCAGATATCAGTCATCTTAGAAGTGCCTTCCATAAGGCCTTAATTCCATAAGCTCTGTGGTGCGTGTGATAATTGCATGACAAGATAGTACAAATAATTAGGTAGAAGTTCTAATTTCAGTCCTGGCAAATGCAAACGTGTGTGTGTTTACAACTAAAAGCTTTTACATCCATTCAAAACAAGTACACCTCCTCTTTCCCCACTTTAGCAGTCCTGCAGATATCAGTATTCTTAGAAGTGCCTTCTGTCAGGCCTCACCCTCATAAGTTCTGTGGTGCATGCAGTAATTGCATAACACAATAGTGCAACTAGCTAGTTAAGTAGAAGTTCTCACCCAGTCCTGACAAATGTAGAAGTGTGTGTGTGACAGTTGTGTGTGCAAGACTGAGGGAGATGTGTGTTTGTTTATAGGTGAAACAGTTTTATGTCATTCCCACCCACGGCACTTCACAATGCTCCCCTTATCAGTCCAGATGATGTAAGTCCCTCATCAGCAACCTTGGCCAGCTGTCAGCCCTGTAAGCTCAGTAGCGCATGTGATAAATGCTTAATACTATACTACAAATGACTAGTTTAGCAGGGGTTTTACTCTTCCAGCAAATGTGTGTTTGGGTATGTATGTTTGTAAGTAGACGTATGTTGATATGTTTCCCACCCACTGTCCTACTTTATCAGTCCTGCTGATGTAATTCCCCATATCAGCACCTTTGGCCAACTCTCAGTCCAGTAAGCTCTGTAGCATGTGTTAGGTAGGGGCTCTACTCTCACATCTGGCAAAATGTATGTGTGTTTGCTTGTAGGACAAAGTATTTGGATATGTTAAACACCCATTGCAAGTGTGTGGTAGATAATGGCCTAGGAGCTTTAACAAGCCAAGCACATAGAAGGGCTCTGCCATTGTGCCACCCGATGTTATGTCCCAGTGCCTGTATCAAGTATAGCCACTGCAGTGATCCTTGGGGTGAACTGTCCATTACTCATCAAGATTTTTCTGGAACAGGATCAGCTAGGTGCTCTGCATGACATGTATGGAAAGTGTATTCCAGGGCATGTGCAGTCTCTTGGTGAGGGACCTGTCCCACTAGTATCCTGTGGTGATTGTGGTACTGAGGTACAGGTCTCTACAGTGTGTGTGTGTGTGTGTGTGTGTGTGTGTGTGTGTGTGCGTGTGTGCGTGTGTGTGTGTGTGTGTGTGTGTGTGTGTGTGTGTGTGTGTGTGTGTGTGTGTGTGTGTGTTGTGTGGATGGATTTATATGTAGAATTTCTAAACCAGCTGTGCCAGGCATGGCTTTATAAGTCAAGCACAGATAACTGCTCATTAGATGATATGACACAGAGAATAGCTTGGATCTGCTGAGTCTGTCTGTGTAGAATGTGTGTTTAATGCCTAGGAACCCCTTTGTGAGGTGCTTCTGTGGCTTGCCCAGCTGTAGCTGGTGTCTAGTGAGGTACATGGCAAATGGGACATAATCCTTGAGAAGTAGTCTAATGAGGGAATAGTAGACAGAGATCATTACCTCTGTCTTCCTGGATACAAAACCCTTGGTAATGCAATGTGCCATATAGAATGACTTCCTGACCATAGTGGCAATGTGGTGCTTGAAGGAGAAGTTGCTACCAACCCGTGTCCCCAGATCTATTATAATGCATACAGTGTTCATTGGGCTCCCATTGGTATGGTACTTACTGGGAACTGAGTGTTTTACCAAGGGGGGTGATGATGTATATTGTGGTGTTAAGCTTCTGGCAATGGTTTCCACACCATTCAGTGGTCTCAGTGAGGTCTTTCTGTGAGATGTGTGCATCACTTGTGGAGTTAATGATAGCTCCCAGCCTGCAGTCCTCTGCAAACTTGGTCAGCCAGAGTTCATCTGTGTTGGGCTGGACTCCAGAGAAGTAGATGCTGGACAGGACACTATCCAGTACTGATCCCTGTGTGACTCCCCTTGTGACTGCTTGCCAATCTGACCTGGAGTTTGCCACTGTCATACTTGTGTGCTCTGTGAACCAAATTGCAAAACAAGTAATGATATATGCGTTGCTGCCTAGTTTGTGGGTTTATCAATAATCCCTCAATGAGGAATGGTATCACAAGCTCTGGACAGATTGATGTAGGTGGTATGCAGTGCCTTACTGTCATACACAGCCCTGGTGACTCAGTCAAAGACATCAACCAGGTTGAGCAGGCATGATCTGGCATTCACAAAGTCAAACTGTGTGGGTTCAGAGTTAGGAGATCACCTATATCTTGGAGAGGGATGACTGTAGCAGTGTGCCATGTTTGAGGGACAAAGCCTGAGGTGAGGCTGTGACTGACCAGAGCACACAGATTTGATCCAAGGTCACTTTGTATGTCATGCAGAACACAGTCATGGATATGTTGGTGTCCCATGGAAGCTGTTTTCTTGCCTGTGGCCAATGCAGGTCTAACCTGGCCCGCAGTACTGCTGGGTGTCTGCCATTCACCTGCCATTGTTATTGTACACTTGTGGTGGGAGAGAGGGGTAACGTTGGCACTGAATGTGTTGCCAAGACTGTGGCCAATGTCTGTTGTCTCAGGATGGGAATTAGCACTGTGCAGTAACTCACAGCACTTTTGTGTTTAATTCTGTGGAGGTTCTTGATGTAACTGTCAACGGCCTTTGTGATTGTCAGTGTCTGCTGCATTTCTGTCTTCATAGATGCCTGTAGGGGATTCCATGAGGGATCCCAAGTTGTGTTTGAGGCAAATAAGGGGGTTCAACAATCATGGGATGCCACTTTTTTCTGCAACAGTGTCCTCCTTCTGTTGTACACTTTAGTAATGGCAGGGGAAAATCACATTGTCTCCCAGTGTTTGGAGGACAGTGTCTGGGTTCTGTTGGCTATGGCTAGTACCATGCATTCATGTACCAGTCTGTACAGTGCATATGTGTATGATTTGACAGTCATGCAGCTATTTCACTGTCATGGGTGCAGTGAAGTCATCCACCACTGTTTTTATGGCTGCAAAGTCAGCTTTGCAGAGATTTTGGAAGGTGGTTACCTTTTTGGGGGGTGTGGCTGACATGTTGAGTTCCATGTTGATTACAGCCTGTGTGGATCTCACCAGGTAGGGACTGACAACTGTGGATGAGCAACAGTCCCATATTTAAGTAGTCAACACAGGTCAAGGTTGTTGCATCCTCTATCGGGGGTCGGTATGAGCTGGTCCAGGACATTGGAAATGATGAATTCCAGGAAATGTTGGGTGACTGTACTGGTGTTTGGCTACTTTCCCCAGGTGATTGAGGGGTAGTTGAAGTCTCCTACTATGTCAGTGTTGCGTTGGGCTTTCAAAGATGACAGGGTGTTGAGAAATGTGCATTGACAGTCTAGGGACATAGATGTGGACCCATAGCAGGCTATGGTCTGGATTGTGCTATTAGCCCAAGGCAGTTGTACTGGAACTGTCTCTGATGCATTATGCTGGGATACTAGTCTGGAGGTGTTCCTATCCATAATGAATATGGAGACAACACCACCTACGGAGGTGTGGTGTGGCCCATGTTTGTGGGCTGAGAGCTGTGGAATGCATTACAGCCTGTTACTGTAGGGCTGATGTATGTTGCTGTGAACCACCTCTCCATTACAGAAGAAATGTTAATGTCCTCCACTCCAAGGGTTGCTTCGAGTGACCGCATCCTGACAGTTAGATGTCTACTGTTGAGCAGCATGACCCTCAGATTGCATACATGTCTAGCTGTTATGGTGGTAATCACATTTGGAACACTTTCTAATAAGGCATTATAGGGCTGGCAAGACACTTAGCCAGTACCTGGAAACCCAGGGCTGACAGATGTTACAACATCTGTGGCAAGTCATTGAGGTCTGTCAATCATTTTATCCCAAGCAGAGAGATACTGGATCCCCTGAGAATGACACAAAACACATAAGCCAATGTTGCAGTCAATTACCTGTTGATAGTGCTGCAGCATCATTCTGGGTGATGGCAGTATACTGCTCAGTGCTACTGTCACACCTGTCTGGACCATATAATCATAGAGTTCAACCATGTCTCTTGTCATGTAGTCCAGGGAGCTGTGTCCCAGGTCACACACATCCACATGGATACAGAGTAATACTTGTAGTTGTTGTGGAGTGCTATGACTGGCTGTGTCATGTGCTGGATGCTGGCATATGATAGATATTTGGCTGTTACCTGCTCCATATTCAACTTAGTGAGTGGGATATGTGTGTGCCTAAGTATTGAGTTACCCATGACCACTATATTGGGCAAGGTGGTTAGCCTTAGGAGCTTAGGTTGAGGGGCACACTATGTAGGTGAAGTATGTGCCCCTTGGCATGTGCCATGTCATGGTGTCTGAGTGGGTGTCTGTCTTGCTGGTCTGTGCTATTTGGGTAAATGTCCATTGAGTACCTCTGTGAAGGTGGGCGTGTGGATTTTCACTGTATCTCATGGCTGTCGAAGTGGGTGTCATGGTGAGCTATGTATTCCACATGGTGTGGTGCAGGTGTTGATCCTACCCTCTCGACCTGCTAGTCCAGTCTTTACTGGAGAGTGCATATGTCCACATTGGTTCATATACGGGTAACTCTCACAGGCCTGAGTATTTGTAGTTTAGAGGGGAGGGCTGTCTATGGACATGAGGCAGTTGCAACAGTGCCTCAGAATGGACAAGTGCATCAGGTTAATGGGTGAAAGCACAGAAAACTGCACTTCAATCTTGTAAGGAGGGGTGGACATAACTAGTAAGTACTGGAGCTACTTCTGTGATGAATGAGTACTGCTGATGGCTCCCAAGTGTGCCACACTTATTGATACAATAACCTCGTAAAGTGCCAATATATAATGCTATTTGAAGTGCAAGACAGAAAGAACTAGCACAATGTAAGGGTGAAACTGAAGGCAGACTTTCTGCCACCTGTAATACTTTACCTCAGCTGTGCAGTTATCAGCAGCTTTGGCCAGTTGAACACTCCTTAAGCTCTGTAGCACGTGCAGTAACTATGTAACCCTATAGTAGACATAGCTAGATAGACAGGTGTTCTAATCACAATACTGGCAAGTGTGTGTGTATCATGCACTGTCTGGCTTATATAATTTTTGACTTGTGTACTACCCTTCACATTCCCCTCACCCCAATTTAGTATTCCTGTTGATGTCATCATCCTTAGAAGTACCTTTGTACTAGGTGAAAATGTATAAGTTCTGTGGCGTGTCTGATAACTGTGTAGCACTATACTAGAAATAACTAGATAGACATGAGTTCTGATCTCACTACTGGCAACTGTTTGGATGTGAGTGTGTGCTTGTGTGAGAATCATGTAGTGTGTGGGTTACACTATTTTTGACCTGTGTATTACCCTTTACACTTCCCCACGCTCCAGTTTAGTAGTCCTGTTGATGTCATCCACCTTAGAAGTACCTTTGGAATAAATGAAAATGTATAAGATCTGTGGCGTGTCTGATAACTGTGTAGCACTATAGTCAAACTCACTAAATAGGCAGGAGTTTTTATCTCTACTGGCAACTGTTTAGATCTGTGTGTGTTTATGTGAGAATCATGTAGTGTGTAGGTTATAGCATTTTGACTTCTGTACCACCCTTTACACTTCCTCACACACCAATTTAGTAGTCCTGTTGATGTCATCCACCTTAAAAGTACCTTTGGAGTAAGTGAAAATTTATAACCTCTGTAGCATGTTTGATAACTGTGTAGCACTATAGTAGAAATAACTAGATAAGCAAGAATTCTAATCTCACTACTGACAACTGTTTGGATGTGTTTGTGTGCGAATCATGTAGTGTGTGAGTTACACCATTTTTGACATGTGTACTACTATTCCACTTCCCCTCACTCCAATTTAGTAGTCCTGTTGATGTCATCCACCTTGACTAGGCAAAAATGTATAAGTACTGCGCTGCGTCTGATAACTGTGTAGCACTATAGAAAAAATAACTAGATAAGTAGGAGTTCTAATTTCACTACTGGCAACTGCTTGGATGTGTGTGTGTGTGTGTGTGTGTGTGTGTGTGTGTGTGTGTGTGTGTGTGTGTGTTTGTGTGAAAATCATGTAGTGTGTGTGTTATATCATTTTTGACTTCTGTACCACCCTTTACACTTCCCCCACTCCAATTTAGTAGTCCTGTTGATGTAATCCACCTTAGAAGTACCTTTGGAGTAAGTGAAAATGTATAACCTCTGTAGCATGTTTGATAACTGTGTAGCACTATAGTAGAAATAACTAGATAAGCAAGAATTCTAATCTCACTACTGACAACTGTTTGGATGTGTTTGTGTGCGAATCATGTAGTGTGTGAGTTACACCATTTTTGACATGTGTACTACTATTCCACTTCCCCTCACTCCAATTTAGTAGTCCTGTTGATGTCATCCACCTTGACTAGGCAAAAATGTATAAGAACTGTGCTGCGTCTGATAACTGTGTAGCACTATAGAAAAAATAACTAGATAAGTAGGAGTTCTAATTTCACTACTGGCAACTGCTTGGATGTGTGTGTGTGTGTGTGTGTGTGTATGTGTGTGTGTGTGTGTGTGTGTGTGTGTGTTTGTGTGAAAATCATGTAGTGTGTGTGTTATATCATTTTTGACTTCTGTACCACCCTTTACACTTCCCCCACTCCAATTTAGTAGTCCTGTTGATGTAATCCACCTTAGAAGTACCTTTAGAGTAGGTGAAACTGTATGAGATCTGTGGCGTGTCTGATAATGGTGTAGCTCTATAGTAGAAATAACTAGATAGGCAGGAGTTCTAATCTTCCTACTGGCAACTGTTTGTATGTGTGTTTGTGTGCGAGTCATGTAAGATGTGGGTTATACAATTTTTGACTTCTGTACCACCATCTACACTTCCCCTTACTACAGTTTAGTAGTCCTGTTGATGTCATCCACCTTAGAAGTACCTTTGCCTAGTTGAAAATGTATAATCTCTGTGATGTGTCTGATAGCATAGTATTACAGTAGAAATAACTAGATAGGCAGGAGTTCTATTCCCAATACTGGCAACTGTTTGTGTGTGTGTGTGTGTGTGTGTGTGTGTGTGTGTGTGTGTGAGGATCATATTTCGTGGGGCTTATACCATTATGATGTGTGTACGATACACGGCTGGTGACAACCTCCTGTTGCCATTACTTTATATAGTGTGGTAACAGCATCTGCCTCACATGCAGCAAGTTAAACCATTGCACAGTCCTCTGTACAGATGAGTCTGGAATATCCAGATGTTTTTAACCTATACATGGTCAGAAGTGGTCTGTGTGCCTTAACAATGCCCATGTATGTGATATTGTAACCAAATAGGTCACATTGAGTGCACTGACACATATGTCAGCATCAGGTATCATACCTGACTGAAACATCATGCTGATATGACGTCTGCCACCCTCTCAGGTGGCCAGCCTTGTAGGTGCAATCCATGAGTCCAGATGCTTGGTTTTACAAGTAAACTGTTCATCTTATGGGTCACATTAAAGGTTGGAAGAGGTGTGGACTGACATATTGTGGTCCTGCTTTGCATATATCAGAAACACCCTGCATTTTAATAGGGGTGTGTATACAATTTATGTACACTGTATACCAGTAATGTGTCACACATGTCCCTACCTTAGGCCGTTTGTGCAGCCCATTTTGCTGGCATCTGTCCAGAAGTCTTGAACTAACAAGTTGTGACGTATGCTACAGGAATGTTGAATTCATCTTAGATAGGCCCCAGTGGTGACCACTGTGATGCAATCCAGTTAACCCCACCATAAATGAACATGCACATAAAGCAATATAGCTATCATTGATAGTTGTCTGCATGGTAAATTGCATGCCCTTCACATGCCTGGGGTATTGTCAGGCCACAACAGAACAACGTCATACTCACCTGCTTCAGGATGCTGTCCCATATGCAGACCAGAGGGTCCTAGGTAGTTGTGAGAGGGAGGTCTTGTCAGCAGACTCACATGTGGCCTTGCTACAGGATGGATGCAGCATGTCTGCACAATTACAGAGCAAACCTCAATAATACACAATATTCTGTCCTCACCATAGATGTGCACCTCTGTGCTTTAGCAAACCCCATCCACAACTGCAATCGGACCTGATACATGGATGTAGGTACAATACAGATACAAGTATGTCTGATACATTAGTGTACTAATCCCCACTGGACTCTTACCTGCATGCTCCCTGTCCATTGTGTGTGTGCCACCCACCTCCAGCATGTTGGCCTCTTAAACCTGGTGTTGTACTGGAATGTGTGCCCCAAGGTTGGCAGGGGCTCATATGCTACACAACTTGGTTGTGTGATGGACGACAAAGAGAAATGTGAAGTAATTTGTATGATGTGGTGATGATTGTACCCAAGGGTGGCAGAGTGCTCATTGCAGCAGATGTCAATGGACATGTTGGTGAAGGGAACAGTGGATCTGTGGAAGTGATAGGTATGCATGGTGTTAAAAGGAATGCAGACGGTGAGATGGCAGTGGAGTTTGCAAAACAGATGGACATGGCTGTGGTGAATATGTACTATAACATGAGGGAGGAGCATAGGGTGAGTTATAAGCCTGTAGTAAGATGCGCACAGGTCAAATATATCCAATGTAGGAGGGCCAGTTTGAAGGAGATTGGAGACTGTAAAGTGGTGAAGGGTAAAGTGTATTTAGGCAGCATAGAATATTGGTCTGCAGGATGATGTTAGTGATCAAGAAGAGGGAGAGTGTGAATTCAGCAGCAAGGATCACATGGTGTGAATTGGAAAAGGGTGATTGTGAGGTGGAGTTCAAGGAAGAGTTAAGACAGACACTGGGTGGCACTGTCAATTTACCACATATCTGGTTAAGTACAGCAGAGCTACTAAGGGAGATGGCTAGAAAGGTGGTTGGTGTGACATGTGGATGGAAGAAGTAGTACAAGGAGACTGGGTGGTGGACTGAGGAAGTACATGACAGTATACAGATAAAGAGGATGTAGAAGATGGCGTGAGACTGTCAGGGAGATGAGGAAAGTAGACAGGAGTGTGAGGAGATGAGGTGCAGGGCAAAGAGAGATATGGCAAAGGCTAAAGATGAGGCATATGAAGAGTTGTATGACAGTTTGTGAATTACTGGCTGGTTGTATTTATCTTTGCTATGTTCAGTAATTTTAGTTGTTCTGCTAAGAGGTTGTTGTATGTCTGGCCATTGTGTATGGCCTATCATGATTATGTAGCAGTGCACTGTTCACTTATTTATATAGACTGTGTGTGTCATGGGTCCTTTTGTATCTAACTGTGCATGCTGCCCCAGTTATGGGTGGTCTATCAGTAGCATATGTTTGCATGGGCATTTTGAGACATGTATATATATATATATATATATATATATATATATATATATATATATATATTTTTTTTTTTTTTTTTTTTTGAGACATGTATGTATATATCTATCTATATATATATATATATATATATATATATATATATATATATATATATATATACTTCAGTATTTATTGGTAATGCATCTATATATTGTTATACACATATATGTAACTCCATACATATCTCTCTCCCTCTCTATGCATATGTTTCTTTTGAGATATATATATTTGTAGATACCAATCCTTCCTAATTGCACAGCTTCTCTTCCTGCTAAATATAGCTCAGCCCTGGTAACCATTGATTACATTCCAGTCAGATAAAACAGCAGAGTAATGACATCTGACACCTCCAACTGTTGTCAGAACACTGGCCTTAGTCTCAATGGCATGAAAGGTGTCATAATCCCCTGTTAAAGCAATGTGTTGTCCACAAATGATGACATCGGTGGTAGTCCAATGGATACAGATGTCCTTATATGAGATCTGTGAACACAGCTTGACAGCAACCTCTCTTCTGACCACCACATTGCCACTGTGGACAGAATGTCCTTCCATGTGGCACACTGCATAACTAAGGATGTGTCATCCAGGCATGAAGAGGTGAATGTTTCCCTCCACTCCCCGCTCATTAGGCCAGTCAGCCAGTACAATGACCCATTTGCCATGTAACTCACTAGACACCTTCAACAACTGGGTAGGCTGCAAGTGTACTTCACATGTAGGACCTGAGGCATGAAACAACTGTTTGATATGGAAAGAGGCCAAAACCTCCTAGTGTTCTTGGCCACATCTAGGCTACTTACAGGAAATCCCTGCTTGACTGAGAATACCATGTCTGTCCAGTTGTGTTACAAATGCCACAGCTAGGAAACCCCAGTCTGTATGCACCACATGCCACAGGTCCATAACCCAAATACTGGCCACGTTATGCAGTATATGTTGCATAAATGTCAAAGCACCTCACTGGTCCTCTTCAAGAGAAATTCAGATGATTGGATGGTGAATACAACTGTCACCCCGGGGGTCACTCACGTTGCAGTAATTGATAGATGCACTGCTGACAAATGTCAGGTGGCATGATGCCAGGGTACTCCCATGGGCAAGGCTTGTAATTACTCCATGGCCATTAATGGGGTACACACATATGAACACATAGACCCATGACACTCAGTACTGGCAAATATGTATGTGTGCCTTACTGTGTATACAACTGTTTATGAGCATGTAAATCTGTAGGTGACATTACATTATGACCCTTCCACCCACTCCACCTCCCACTGCCATACCTTGCAGTGCTAGTGATGTTATTCACTGTAAGGGTACCTTGTAACACTCTTCACCCTATAGGGTCAATGGAGTAAGTGGTAACTGCATTATACAATACTAACAATGACTACATAGGTTGGGGTTCCACCCTGAGTCCAGGGGAATGTGTGTGTGTGTGTGTGTGTGTGTGTGTGTGTGTGTGTGTGTGTGTGTGTGTGTGTGTGTGTGTGTGTGTGTGTGTGTGTGTGTGTGTGTGTGTGTGTGTGTGTGTGTGTGTGTGTGTGTGTGTGTGTGTGTGTGTGTGTCTCTCTCTCTCTCTGAAAGTGAGTATATTTGTATGAGACAGCATTTTGAGGGCTTAGTCTCTACACACACTGCACATTGCCATACTGTAGATGGGCGGGCGATGTTGGCCACATTACAGGAGCCATGGAACAGTCATCACCTTGCAGTCTGTGTTGCATGCAGTAAATACGTGTCACTGTAGTAGCAACAACTACATAGCCAGGAGTTGTAATCCGACGAAGCCCAAATCTGTGAACATTTGTGTGTAAGTACAGTATCCTGTGTTTGAGTGAGTACTATGTCCACTTGGAGGGTGGCTCTCACATTTTAGACAGTGGCACTCCCACTACATGTCCCAAGGTCCACTGTTTGTGGTCTGCTGTCTCCATCAACCTTACAATTATATGACAACAATATTCAGCCCAATAAGGCCTGTACTGTGTGCATGAACTATGTAATGGTATCCCCTGACTGACAAGATAGTCAAGGCTGCAAAACCCAGGTGTGTTAAATGTGTCTATGACTGTATGTGTTTGTCAATGTGTATATGTCAGTATGTTATAGTATGTTGTATCCATACACACCCAGTACATCCCCCATTGCCATACTGTACAAGGCCTGGTGATGTTCATTTTACAGGGACCTCGGAACACACCTCACCCTACAAACTCTGTGGTGTGTGCAATTAAGGCAGAACACATTAATAGCAATAACTTCATAGGTAGGGGTTCTAATCTCAGTGTTGGCAAGTGTGTGTGTGTGTGTGTGTGTGTGTGTGTGTGTGTGTGTGTGTGTGTGTGTGTGTGTGTGTGTGTGTGTGTGCGCAAAGGGATCTACTTCAGTTTTCAGAAAAAACATTTCCCAGGAGTTCATTTGACCGAGACCAAATTGGCAAAAGCTAAAATTGCAAATGCATCATCTTGTGGACATTCATTTCACCAACACTAGTAGTGGCAGCGTAAATGCCCTTTCCCCACTGTACAGCTGTACAGCGATACTGGAGTTAGTATATATAGGTGGTGGTGGTCGTTGGGGGCACAGCCCCCCACATTGGGGATAGTGTTGTGCATATCCCGATGCGTAGTGTGCTGTTATACTGTCGAGTCTATATTAAGAGGGTAAGTAGTTGTTAATCTAACTAGGTGTGGGTCTACGCCACCCTACACCCTCCAATGTCGGGGGATGTGCCCCCCACACCACCACAACTATTTATACCAACTCCACGATTGCACTACAGTGGGGAAAAGGACATATACCCTGCCACTTCTATTTTCAGTGAAATGAAATTTGGTGGACTGATTATTTAGTGATTTGAGGTTCTGGCAATTCAGTCTTGGTGGAATTACATTTGCAAAAAATGAGTTCTCTGCAAAGTGAAGTACATGCATGTGAACAGTACTCTCTGTGTGTTGCATCAACACAAAAGCCTTTGTGTGTGTGTTAGTCACAAAACTTTTGGTGTGTGCCACCCAGTACACTTACCATTAAACACTGTGTAAGAGCTGCTTACATCAGCCACCGTGCACTTACCTGTATACACCCCTCAGACCTATAAGCCATGTGGCATATGCAATAACTGTTATACAGACTTGTTACTTGTGTTCAGCTGTACCCTGGATATGACACAGTCAATGTGTTACCACACTGCCACACCCCTTGTAGGAAAGAACAGCAGGCCAACATCCTCCTGACACACAGACACCTAGAACATAAACAGAATACATTATGGAGACCACATTTGGTCAGTGTTAATAACAGCAATAACACATCATGGCTGGACAGCTACGCACCCTGACATGTAAGCATTAAACATGCCAGCTGACAACACTTTAAACAGCCTTATATTGATAAACTGTAGTACATTCACCCTGTGCATCAGAAACATATTAGCATGTCCCTGCATCGATGGTATGGATGACAGGGATGTGGCACAGGTATCATCATATGCACAGGGTGTGGTGTGTACTTGCCAGAGGCCTAGACTGAACCATTTGGTTGACATCATGTGTGTGGGTTAGGGGGTTGTTTATTAAATGGGCCATGCAGAGGTGGTGTGTGTAAGTATGGAGGTGCCCTAGCTGTGATGGTGATGTGTGTGTGTGTGTGTGTGTGTGTGTGTGTGTGTGTGTGTGTGTGTGTGTGTGTGTGCGTGTGTGTGCGTGTGTGTGCGTGTGTGTGTGTGTGTGTGTGTGTGTATGGATGCACAAAGTTCTGCCATGTGGCTGCTCTATACAGATATATGTTGGACAGCTGTGGACTGTACATGGCAGCATGTATAGTTCACTGTGTCCAGCCACAGACATGGGAACTAGGCCTGCCAGGAGTTGCACAGGCACCACCAGGCAGAAGTCAAGGTACTCTCCCCTGATGATTACAATTGTCTGCTAGATCTGCGTCCCTATTGGGACCAGCCAGGACCACATGCCTGTGGCCCTCTGCATCATGGTGTGGACAGCACCCCCCATGCAGTGGAGCTGCTGGTACTGCCACTATGGGAGCAGGAGTGAGATGTTGCACAGTCATGTAGACATTCAGCTTTTCATGGTGCTGTCCTATGTCCACATGGCTGATGCCCTACTCTCAAAACATGTTCTAGCACAGACATCCCATTTTCGAGGATTGCCACCATCTCACCCAGCCATCTATCCATGATCTCCACATAATAAAAGTGGGCATCTGCAAGATCACGGATGTTGTCACGTACAGCAGGAAGAGTAGCCCTCTGGAGCCTCAGACCATCTCTGGTGTAATGTTCAATAAGTGCATGTGCTCCCATGATAGTCCAAAACATGCATCTGGTGACACTTGCTGTGGCACTTGTGGCAGAGGCATGACGGGCAGCAGTCCTCCTATGAGAGCCCCTGTCCATCCGCTTGTGTGGGACCTCACCTGTTATCCAGCTATCGCTGCTGTCTACAGACACACTTACCATAGTCACCACACTTTCCTGTCCCATGCCACCACCCACCACCCACCAACTGTCCCTCATCTATGGTCATTGGTGATGGGGTATGTGTGGGCATTGTGACTGTGTGTGCGGATCCGGTGGAAAAAAGTGGGATGCTAACCAATGGCACAGATTCAGCCCCTGACAACCCTGCCTGTACCTCACTATGCCTATCCTCATTGTCAGAGTCTGCAGAGACACTGACATCAGTTCACCCACGGGAGGGACCCCGACCCACTTCGCCACCTGTGAGGGAAGACAATATATGTAAATTAATACCTGTAAGTTATGGTTTACTTAAACACACACATACACACACACACACACACACACACACACACACACACACACACACACACACACACACACACATACACACACACACGCTTACGGGTGGGTGGTACAAAGAAATTACACAGACCTCACATTACCCAACAGTTGACATGCATGACATATGACACTCAACATCATGCATTGCAGCCATTCCTAATCCTTGTTACTATCAATATACATTTCTGGGATGCATACGTCTTGTTAGTAGGTGATGTCCCTTCCCTTGGAACACACTGCACACATTTACACATTAATGCTGTGCACGTGTATAGCACACTGGCATCTACTTTAGACCATACCTCACAATTGTACAAATCATTGCTGAATGTGTAGATGTCTGGCAGTTATGTTTGCTCTGTTCCTCACAACCCCTATGTGTTTGTCTGACACATAACTGGGATGATATGAGAATTGATATCACTAATTAATGACTGACATTTGATTTGCACATCTCATCAGCAGTGCATGTATGTGCAATAAAATCCAGTTACACCAATGACCTTCAAAGCTTAATGTGGATATGAGGAGAATACACACACCTGTTAACATGCCAGCCTCTTCTACGATATGAAATGGGGCCACACTACTGCATTTGAAAACATTACACACACCTGATAAGTGACATATCAAGAATCAAACAAATGTGTTAGTCGTGAAGATACTGAATGAGATGCAAACAATATGGGGGTTGCATAAGTGTGAACACCCTTAAACCAATGGTTTGTTTTAGCACCTGTTAAGAGAACTACAGCAGCCGCTATTCCTGGGAAAGGGTATACTAGCATGGCACATCTTGACCTGGCATTATTTGGTCTGTCTTCCCTACAAAGGTCCCCCAACTCTGGCAGATTGCAAGGCCAGCTCATGTGCACAGCCCTTGGAGGTCACACAGGGGCTTTACTATTGCTGTTGAGTCTGGGTTATGTCTGGCCCAATTCATATCCTTGAACGTGTTAAGATACAGCCATTCTTAGCTAGCTTTGGATATATGCTTCAGTTCACTATTGTGTTTGAAGCTGAAACCCCTCCTCAGCCTTATTGCAGATGCTTGACAACCATGGGCCACACATGAGTGTTATTTTGCAGTGTTCCAAATTCCTTCCACCATGTCTACAGGCCTAGTTCCAGCTAATGAACAGCAACCCTAAAGGTGTACACTGGCACCAGCAAGCTTTAAGTTGGGGATGGTGGCCCTGAGGTGAAGTGAGGTGTTGCTTGTGCACCACACATATCTTTATGAATGCTGTATGTAGGTTTGAACCTTGGTCTCATGACACCATTGCACATTGCCTTACATACCTTTGGAGACTTGATGTTATGCTTTTGCTACCTGTACACAGCCCTGGATGGTGTTTCTTATGGGGAAAATCTTCCGCCTACTTACCCTACCCCATAGGCCACACTTATGTAGAATCCAGGCAATTGTTGTCACATGTGCTATACAGGCAGTACTTGCTAGACATTCCTGCAACTCTCTCAGTGTTGCTGCATGTCTCCTGGCAGCCTCCCTGACCAGTTTTCTACATGATTTGTCATCTGTTTTGGATGGGCATCTGGTTCTTTTCAACATCACTGTTGTCCCATATTTAATACGCCTCTAGATCACTGTCTGCACTGTTTCCATGGTATATGCAGTGGTGAGGTAATGCTTTTTTTCCTACTCCTGACTGCTACATTTCAGATATGGGATCCCTTTGATGCTTTGTAAGATGTGTGCAAGCCATGGCTGCTTCTGTTGCTGGCAACTGAGGAAATGTCATGAACATACTTCTTGGACAACAGATCATTACTTGGTGTGACATTGAGGCCATGTACTTGATGGCAGGTGGCTACTCAAGTAGAATGAATGCTGTCAGTACATCACAAGCTGACTCCACAATATGTTATTTTGAGTGTGTGCACATATATGCATCCAGTGTTTTGTAAGGTTTGTATACCCCATATTTGTTGCCCTAACATATAATTCTATTTTATATGTTAATTGTTCATGTTAGGATCACATTACAGGTTATAAAAGGTGTAAAATGTATTATTGTGGTCTGTCGTTGTATATATCAGGAAACAGTTGCCATCTTAATAAGTGTGTGTACACTGTTGTATCCACTGTATATGAGTAATGTTTCATACATGTCCCTACTGTAGCCCATTTGTCCCACCATTTTGTTTGTCTCTGTCCACACATCTTGCACTGACAGGTTGTGAGGTATACTGCTGGAATCTTACATACCCTTCACATATGACACCATGGTGACTACTGTAATGCAGTGCAGTTAACACCAACAAAACTGAACATGTACATCATGCATTATGGGTAGGTGTGATAAATTTGTGCATGGCAAATAGAATGGCCTTAACATGGCTGGTGTACTGGCAAACCTCAACAAAACAATTTCATACTTACCAGCTACAGGTTGCTGTCCCAGTTGTATACCAGAGGGACCTAAATAATTGTGGGAGAGATGTAATGTCAGTAGCCACTCATGTGGCCTTGGTACAGGGTGGAAGCACCATTTCAGCACATTAACAGTACAACCCCCAATACTACAAAATATCCTGGCCATCACCATAGATGTGCACTTCTGTGCATTACTAAACACCAGGAAGACCTACTATCTCATCTGACATATGCATGTAGATAGCATACAGATAGAAATGGATAAGCAACAATGTTCTAGTAATGTGTGTTGGGGCCTTACCTGCACGCTCCTCATCCATTGTGTGGGTGCAACCCACCTCCACAATGCTTTCTTCAGTTTCATGGGTTGTGCATTGGGGGTGCCCCAAGGTTGATGAGGAGCTCCTCGGTGGGTATCAGTGGCAGCTGGATGGCTGGGCCCCATCTGTGGCTAGCTGGTCCCTTGCAGCCCATTGTCGGGCATGACAGATGAGGTCGCTGGCCCAATGCCGCACCTGCTCATAAGTTCTGTTGTGCAGGCTGACATCATTTACCCTGTGGACCAGATCATTCCACAGGGCAGTCCTATTCCGCACATCTTGTGCTCTCCACCCAAATAATAGCCTATAATGTTCTATCACAAATTGGGTTCTTATGGGAGGGTGGCCTAATGGTTAAGGTGTTTGCCTTACAAACACAAGGTGGACGGTTTGAGTCTCACAAGGGATAAATGGCTAGGCTTACAATGGTTCACAAGGGCAGTTAGCTTAGTATGAACCTATGAACCTATTTTCACCAGCAGAGAATGCCAGAAGGTGAAGCCTCTGCATGTTACCTGGAAGACATAAACAGGAAAAAAGGTCACAGGACCTCATACAGTTGTCAAATTGCATGTCAACAGTGTATATTACTTGCAAATAATCCAAACTACACCATAACCATCTAATCTATCATGGCTATAACAGCTTGCATTACACTCCTGGCCCTGAGCCATCTTATTCCCCCCAGTGTTGGGCACTTAATTGCATAATCTTGATAGTGGCCATCTTCCATGTGGATGGTGTGTGGATGGTGGCAAGTCTGTGTTTGACTGTAGTGTGTGATGGAGCTGTGAGCACATGCCTGAGTTCATTTAGGAGGCAGACACTAATGTTATTATGCCCCATGGAGACTTGCTGTTGTTGCTATCAGTAGGCAATATGTACATGCTCACCATTGCTGAGGGGAGGAGTGGTTGATGTGCATATACCCCTATACAAATGGGGTGGACAGGGTGGTGAGGTTCCCACCTAGTTTGTCTGATGCAGGTTGCCTATATCCATGGCATGTGTGTATGAGGTGTGCTTTACCCCTAGTACATTGTGAATTGTATTGTTGTCTCTGAGGCTGACAACATATGTGGAGACACTGTTGCAATTGTCTTTGGTGGTGTGGATATGTCTGATTTTTAGTCATAGCCTTACAGGAAGTCACCTGTGAACTTACATGCTTGCTTAGATAGAGGTGGACCTGCTTCCAAGTTGTTTCCTGCACCTATGTGCCCCTGTACAGCCAATATAGCAACATATTATGTGGTTTGTGTATTGCTTTTGTCCAACAAAGAGGATTACTCTACCTTTATGGAGGCTGGTTTTACAGGTCAGGTCCTGCTGAGTCCATATAGCTACAGTGGATATAAAGTGTACACACTCCTGTTACAATGCCTGGTATTTGAGCAATTGAAATATGACATCACAATACCTCATTTCAAAACTACTCCCACCTTTAATGTGACCTATAGCCTGTACGTACAATTCAATTGAAAACATAACAATCTGGTCTGTGAAAACATGGAAATAATCAGTACAATAAGCCAGTTGAATGAGTGTGCACACCCTTAAACGATTATGTTGTGTAAGCACCTGTTGAGATGGTTACATCATTCATTCATCTTGGTTTGGACTCTAACATCATGGCACACCTTCACTTGGCAATAGTTGCTCACCTTCCTTGAAACAGCTTTTTTTGTTTTTCAATAGAAATGTACAGGTTAGGGGTCACATTCAAGATGAGAAACATTTTGAAATGATTTTCTGTGGTCTCATTGTCATGCAGCACACAAACCTGGCATTCCAACAGGGGTGTGTACACTTTTGATATCCACTGTATATATGTGCTGATATAGCTGTTAGTGGTAGCCATAGATAAATGATCATAACACAGTTGGACACTTCTCCGATTACTACCCGATAATCATGCCTACTCTAGTACCCATATCACTATCAGGGTGATGCAACAACCAGTAGCTGTACACATTTATGTCTGTTGTATGCACTGACACTGATATCACACACATGTGCATCATGCACAACCTATTTATCTGACTGCTTGGAACCCATGTTATTAGTTTTGTGCCTTCCAGCTGAACATACGCATACATACATAGTGCTCAGGGGATACCAGGTATACATTTTTGTTCTATGTTAGTATGGCACACTGTATTTACAGTCTTGCTGTTCAGTCATACTTCTCAACCTGTTATAGCAGGACTTCTGGACAATGGCACACGTTTATGGGTGACAAAGGGGACATCAGTAGTGATACTGCATTAATATAGCTGCACCATACATTAGTAAGTTGATTGCACAGTAGGCTTTGACATCACTGTGATAACCTAGAAGATGTCCAACAGTCAGAAGTAGGCTATTATCTTACATTGTTATTGCTCACAGACTTGCCAATGGTTTGGCTGACATAACATAAGTATATGTGTATGTGACTACAGATATCAGTCACAAAATGTGCTTATTGTCCAGCAGAACACTGTACAGTTGAATTTTATTAATTCAATATATCGCATGCAGTTCAACACATATGCCTGCAACAGTACTTTACTATGCACCTGCCCTATATAGGTCTCTTACATGACAAACATGTATCATACTCATACTCATATTCACAGGTAACATATGGATATGGACAACATCCCATTAATTGGTCTAGCAGTGGCATAGTCACAACTGTTTGACACACACCCCAGTGGTTGTCATATGTGAGCTGTCCTTTCCCAGGGTGAATCAGGCTGCTGAGCTGTGATCTTACCTTGCAACCTCTTACAGCATCACATCTGGACAAAGCCTAAAATGATGGGGGATAAATATGGACAGATTTTAATTATTCTTGGTACAAACTTAGGATGTTTGTAGAATAATACATTTTGCATTACTGTGAATATTCTTAAGGATGTGCAGTCTTAAAGTCAAATGTTTGTCATTACTTAATGACTTCAATCCTCAGCTATTTGCCAGAAAAGTACAGATTTCAGGAAGAACAGACAAAAAACTATGACTGGAAACTCTGGACATTCTGTGAAGATCTGTACAGTTGAGAGGTATGGTTGTGATCTCTCCCACTGCAGAGAGGGCCATATGCTATGGAGATAGCAGCTGTTCAGCAGGACATGACTACAGCAAGTCCTGTTGGGACATATATTCTTCCAAATCATATTTCCCATTATTACAGAACAAGTACTACATTCAATTACATGCTTACATATTTCACATACCTTTTTTATCTTCTCTTTTCTGTTTTTTGGTTTTTGTCTTTATTTGTTTTGTCTCTCTCTCTCTCTCTCTCTCTCTCTCTCTCTCTCTGTGCACTACAAGGATATAGTTGGTTTGAATAGGTGGCAGCATGACTTTTGTAAGTGATGCTCATTACCAGGTGATGGCCTGTGCAGCAATTGGTGTTCCACACTTACTAATTGCATGCAGAGCAGCTGTGTAGTTCTTCCAATAGCCAATGTCATGGCAACACACTGCTAGAATTGAGTACTCCATGTGGGTGTTGGCCCTTTCCCTTACCTGTGAGGAAGACATCCTGGAGGTATGTGAGCTAATACCTCTTACAACAAGACTTGTGGAGACAAGCCAAATAAATGGTGGAGAAAGTTCAAGACTTAGGAGCAGAATATGAGTGTTGCTGTTATATGTTTGGAATACTGCTAGTTTACAGGATTTGTCTGAACATGTTACTTCCGCATGGGTTTCAGTCCTCCACCTTAAACGCATCTGTCACTTCCACCGCAGATCTCACCGCTGTCACACCATCCTTGTACATATCCTGTACCACTCTTACATACTTCTATGACACTCCTGACTTCCTCATACAATACCACAACTCCTCTATAGGCACCCTGTCATATGCTTTTTCCAAGTCTACAAAAACACAATGCAACTCCTTCTAACCTTCTCTGTACTTCTCCATTAACAATCTCAGAACAAACATCGCATCTGTCATGCTCTTTCCTAGCATGAAACCATACCGCTGATCACTAATCATCATGTTCTTTCTTAACCTGGCTTCCACTACTCTTTTTCATAACTTCATGCTATAACTGATCAATTTAATCCCTCTGTAGTTGCTACAGCTCTGCATATCACCCTTATTCTTAAAAATTGGTAACAAATACTTTTTCTCCATTCCTCAGACATCCTCTCACTTTCCAAGATTACATTAAACAATCTGGTTAAAAACTCCACTGTCATTTCACCTAAACACCTCCATGCTTACACAGGCATGTCATCTAGACCAACAGCCTTTCCATTCTTCATCCTTTTCATAGCTATCCTTAATTCCTCCTTGCTCATCCATTGCACTATATGATTCACTATCCCACATTATCCAATCTTCTCTCCCTCTCATTCTCTTCATTCATCAACCCATCAAAGTACTCTTTCCATCTACTCAACACACTCTCCTCGCTTGTGAGTATGTTTCCCTCATTATCCTTTATCACCTTTACCTGCTACACATCTTTCCTAGCTCGGTCCCTCCGTCTAGCCAATCGGTACAGGTCCTTTTCGCCCTCCTTAGTGTCCTACCTTTCATACAACTCTTCATATGCCTTATCCTTAGTCTTCACCACCTCTCTTTTTGCCATGCATCTCATCTCCTTATACTGTTGTAAATTAATGAGGACTAACAGGCAACCAGGAGATGACCACCAACAGACAAAAACAGGATAATAATATTCGTTTGTCACAATAAATGGAATTGCACTTGTTTTCACCCTTGGAGTCGACATTGCTTCATTGAACTTTGTTGGGTTGTATCCTGTTTTTGTCTGTTGGTGGTCATCTCCTGGTTGCCTGTTAGTCCTCGTTAATTTACAACAGTTTTGTATGGTGTCAGTACTCTGGTTCATCTCCTTATACTCCTGTCTACTTTCTTCATCTCTCTGACAATCTCACTTCCTCTTTGCCAACCTCTTTCTCTGTATATTCCCCTGTATTTCCTCATTCCACCACCATGTTTCCTTGTCATCCATCCTCTGTCCATATGTCTTTCCTGGTAAACAAATGTAAAAATAAAATAAATAAAAATAAATAAATAAAATAAAATTATGTCAGCCTTTGTCCAGATGTCGTACAGTAGGAGGTTGATAGGTATAATGGTCTATCATTATTAAGTGCTGTCATTCCTGCTGATGGGAAAGGCTGGAAAGCATGTTGAAGGCTGTACATTCAAGAGGTTGGTGTATGAATAATGCTCTTAGAGGCCCTTGTAACATATTTTATGTGGGGAAGAGTAATATGTGTTTTAAAACTAGGCTGTTAGAACATGTGAAACATATTACTGATAAGAAAGAAGTTAGTTCTATAGCTGTACATTTGAATAAATCTCACCATGGGGACAGTAGTGGGTTCCAAGGTACTGTTTTGGAAAATGTTTGTTCCTCAGTTTGATAAAACATTCATAAAAGAACAATTGTTATGCACAGAATCCATGTATTATTATTAAATGTGATACTTTATCCCCTAGGGGTTTAAATGAGGACTGTAATTGGAGGCTGTGTACTTAATTATGTAATTAAGTTTTAATTGCTTCTTGTGATTAAGGCAAGTATTTCTTGTAATGTTTTACTCCTTGCAGGTTTTGGCCAAGACATCAGAGTATAATAAACATGTGTGAATTACTGGCTGGTTGCATTTCTCTTTGCTATGTTCAGTCATTTTAGTTGTTTAGCTAAGAGGTTGTTTGTATGTCTGGCCATTGTGTATGGCCTATCATGATTTTGTAGCAGTGTACTGTTCACTTATTTATTTGAACTGGGGGGGGGTATGTGAGTGTTATGGGTCCTTCTGTATCCAACTGTGCATGCTGCCCAGTTATAGGTTCGTAGGTTCATAGGTTCATACTAGGCTATCTGCCCTAGGGCATTTATAAGCCTAGCCAGAGTGTGTTTGGCTTTCGCCACCCATTTTAAATTAATTTTGCTATGCCCTTTTTCGAGGTTAGTATACTGTGCCTCTGTCTAACAGTGACACAGAAGTGATACCCGGGGTAAACCTACGATCTCCCATCCACTCATCAAGATTCCTCTTGAAGAGAGTCAATGAGGGACTCTGCCTAACCTGGACTGGGATTTTATTCCAGAGTGAAGGGAGCCTCTGGGTTATGAATCTGTCCCTCCAGCATATCCTATTTATTTCAGTGTTAAGGTTCAAGTCTCTCGAGCACGTAGCTCGATGGGATTTGGATTTTCTGAGGTGCAGCATGTCCATTAATTCCAGGTTGGACATGGCTTTATACGTCAGGCACAGATCGCCTCTGAGCAGGCAGTATGCCACTGAGTAGAGCTGGAGTTTCTTTAATCGGGCAGCATATGGCATCCGTTTGAGCCCTGTGATCCTCTTGTTGAAGTACTTTTGGGGTCTTTCCAGTTGCTGCAGGTGTCTGGTAAGGTACATCCCAAAAGGGGCATTGTACCCAATTATGGGCCTGATGAGGGATGAGTAAAGAGGCACGATGGGTTTGTCTTTTGAGCCTTGCCTAAAAAAGGCACTATGGGGGTAGCAAGAGCCTTTGCCAATATCCGAAAGCCCAGGGGTGACAGATGCAAGCCGTCCCTAGTGAAGCATCGTGGCTTGTCGAGCATGTCATCCCAGGCTGACAGGCATTGGATCCCCTTTGAATGACACCAATACTTAAGCCAATTGTTGAAATTGATCATCTTGTTTTCATATTGTGGCATCATTCTTGGTGAGGGTAAGATGCTACTCAAGGTCAGGGTCATACCAGCCTGGGCTACATGCTCAGAGAGCTCCTCTATGTCTCTTTTCATGTAGTCCAGGGAGGTACATCTCAGGTCATTCACACCAGCATGGACAATGACTGAGTCATATTTGTACTTGCCTTGGAGTTCCCTGAGTGCTTGTGTTATGTGGCGGATCCTAGCGCCCGACAGGCAGCTCACCGTGACCTTCTCCTTGTTCAGCCTGGTGAGTGGGACATCAGTGTGCCTGACGATAGAGTCACCTATTACAAGTGTATGAGGTGTGTTGTTTAGCCTTAAGGGCTGTGACTGTTCGGCACACTGGCTTTGTGAGCTATGTGTTGCACGTGTTTTGTTTTGGGGTAGCGGTTGCTTGGGTGTCTGTTTTGCAGGTCTCTGCTGCTTAGGCAGATTTTTATTTAGAGCTTCCAAGTATGTTTTTGTGTGTTTATGTGTTTGGTTTGCTGTCGTGGTAGGTCTATGTGAGACTGGAATTGTAGTGAGTGTGGTTTCCTTCTCCTCCTGACTGGCTTCGCCAGTACTGAGTTGAGAGAGCTTAGCCTCCAGTATGGCAATATGGTTGCATTTCCCACATGTGTTGGAATTTGTTGGGAGGAGGAGAGGGTTGTCTGCGTACATGAGGCAGTTGTAACATTGCCTCAAGATTCCCAGATTCACCAGCTGGACCGGATAGGAGATTGACAACTGACATTTGGACATGCTAGAATAATATTGGGAATTCCTTTATAATTGAAAAAAGGGCCAATGGGGAATGAGGTACTCAAGGGGAGTTTGTGAGGGTGAAGTGCTTTTAATATTTTAGTGCTGACTTATATAATTGCTTTAGTGAGCAAGTGCCAGGTAACTTAAATGCAATGTGTTACAGGTAACTTAAATCCAAAAATGACAAACAGTAACTTTCTTTTAAGTGAAACAAGGAAATACGTGCAGTAAGCAATGCAGATATCACTAGGGATCCACAGAAGCGCTGAAAAGCCATGTTTTAGGTGGAATTAGCATTTCAGGGAAATAACAAGCAAACAAACAACAAGCATACAAATAAAGCTAGATTCAGCAGGCCTGGATCTAGTCTATGCTACAGCAAACAAGGTATACCAATTTCAGCAAGAAACAGTTCAAATATGCAGGCACTATAAGCCTTTAACCAGAAATTCCCAGCTCAGAAGGGCAGAGTCCAGCCTCTCCTCCCACAAGAGTGCAGACCACGAACCTTCTTAATGTAAAATAACTGGCCTGAAGTCCAAGTGCTTAAACCAGAACTAATACACTTTTAGAATAACAGACACTGAGCCCTCAATCAGCAGTTCACAACTTAGAAGGATGTAAGTTACCTGTCCTGCCACCACAGTACAGGCCACAAACCTTCCTAATGTAAAACAACTGGTCTGAAGCCCAAGTGCTTAATCCAAATGACAAATGATAGCTACACTTTAATCAAGTTACTACCAAGCAGTAATAAATACAATTGAATACTTTAAAGAATGCCTGGATTAGTGCTCAAGTTATACAAACAAAGCTAGATTCAGCAGGCCTGGATCTAGTCTATGCTACAGCAAACAAGGTGTACCAATTTCAGTAAGAAGCAGTTCAAATATGCAGACACTATAAGCCTTTAACCAGAAATTCCCAGCTCAGAAGGGCAGAGTCCAGCCTCTCCTCCCACAAGAGTGCAGACCACGAACCCTTTTAATGTAAAATAACTGGCCTAAAGCCCAAGTGCTTAAACCAGAATTAATACACTTTTAGAATAACAGACACTGAGCCCTCAATCAGCAGTTCCCAACTTAAAAGGATGTAAGCTACCTGTTCTGCCACTTATGTGCAGACCACAAACCTTCTTAATGTAAAACAACTGGCCTGAAGCCCAATTGCTTAATCAGAATTAATACACTTTTAGAATAACAGACACTGACCCCTCAATCAGCAGTTCCCAACATAGAAGGATGTAAGCTACCTGTCCTGCCACCACAATGCAGGCCACAAACCTTCCTAATGTAAAACAACTGGTCTGAAGCCCAAGTGCTTAATCCAAAAGACTTAGAATGAAAGCTACACTTTAATAAAGTTACTACCAAGCAGTAATAAATACAATTGAATACTTTAAAGAATGCCTGGATTAGTGCTCAAGTTATACAAACAAAGCTAGATTCAGCAGGCCTGGATCTAGTCTATGCTACAGCAAACAAGTTGTACCAATTTCAGTAAGAAGCAGTTTAGATATGCAGGCACTATAAGCCTTTAACCAGAAATTCCCAGCTAGAAGGGCAGAGTCCAGCCTCTCCTCCCACAAGAGTGCAGACCACAAACCCTTTTAATGTAAAATACCTGGCCTGAAGCCCAAGTGCTTAAAACAGGATTAATACACTTTTAGAATTACAGACACTGAGCCCTCAATCAGCAGTTCCCAACTTGGAAGGATGTAAGCTACCTGTCCTGCCACCACAGTGCAGACCACAAACCTTCCTAATGTACCAGCAGCATATGTTTGTATGGGCATTCTGAGACATGTATGCATATATATATATATATATATATATATATATATATATATATATATATATATATATATATATATATATATATATATATATATATATATATATATATATATGTATATATATATATATATATATATATGGTTTCACTTCATAAACATGAATTGCTGAAATATTGAATTTCAGAAATTCTTGTCCATGAAGTTGAAACTTCAAAATAACAAAAGTGCATAAGTGCGAATAGGACTATGTCGAATTCACGCCTATGCATATACGTTATGTTGTGGAAGTGTTTGGCTGGGATGGTGTCTGCAGTTTAAGGTGAGTGAGTGTGTGTGAGTATTTTTCTTACTTGTACGAGTGGGTTATAGGAGGGAGGTGGAGATATGATTGTGTGTGTTGGCTGTGTGTGTGATCATTTTTTTCTTTAATGTTTGTGCGATCTTGGAGTTAGTATATATAAATAGGGGGGGTGAGGGGTGCAGGGGGGCTTGCCCCCTGCATTTGTGTAGTGTAGGTGTTTGTGTGGTGTTTTGTTGTATTTAATTGTTTTTTGGTGTGAGTGTTATGGTTTGTGTGTTGTGTGCTGAATTGTGTATGTTCGATGTTTTGGTTTTGTGATTGTGAAGTGTCAGTGTTGTGATGGTTTTGGCTTTATACTGTCGAAATGCTGAAATTTGATATTTCAGCATTTCGGCAATATGAAGTAAAATTATATCTATATATATATATATATATATATATATATATATATATATATATATAAAACCTCAGTATTTATTGGTAATAAAACCAAAAACGGCAAGCAGCACTGTAAGCAGAGTCGTAGGACCGATAACTTTCCAATAAATGCAATTTAATAATGAAATACAATACACTAACACAATAAACTTAGCGCTTTCGGTAGGATCAGTGTCCTACCTTCTTCAGGTATCTTTTTTTTTTTTTTACTAGTTTGTGGTTTTGCATTCAAGACTTATTTGTGTGTTTATTTATTGGTAATATATCGATATATTGTTATACACATATATGTATTTCCATACATCTCTCTCTCTCTCTCTCTCTCTCTCTCTCACTATGTATATGTTTCTTTTCAGATATATATATATATATATATATATATATATATATATATATATTTGTAGATACCAATCCACAGTGTCTTTTCCCTGTTTGAAACCGGCTGCAATGTAGGGTATGTTTGAGAAAACACCCTAAAACCATCCATCTCAGATTGATTACTGGTAAATTGCTGTGACTATGGTGGGCAGGGTCCTGGGTTCAAGACCTGCAAGGGCTGTTTATTTTGTTGCTAGGCAGAACAAGGATTGTTGGATACAGAGTGAGTAAGGCAATTTTGAGCAGCTTTAAGCATGTTTGCATGGGTTGGCGCAAAGGTAAATGATGCTAATATATGGTTAGGAGCTTACACCATGAAAGCTTTGCTTACCACTGCACTTATCTGATTAGCATTTACATTTAAGCAATGCTTAAATCTGTTAAGCATTGCTCAGCCCTGGTAATCATTGATCCCATTCCAGTCTGATGAAATAGCATGAAATAGCAGTGTAATGACATCTTTAATAAGTGTATTTAATTTCCTATACATAACATGCTTCTATGTGCTGTTGTTATAGTAGCAAGGGGTGTGAATATACTTTATGGGACATCTGGGTATACATTGTTAGTACCACAATCTTTGTTTTATTTGTTTTATACATGGGTAGTATCCCAGGTTATATGCAGTCACACATGCATGTTACACCAGCTACAGTGCACTGGTTGACAAAAACAGTTTAACTCATATTGTATTATTAAGTTAGTACTTTAAACAATGCTTTTCCAAGTAAAATTAGATTGCAGATTGTAATACTTGAACCATACACCCCTGCATGCAAAGCTGGGACTCTAAGTACTAACTATGCTGTTCTTGGTGTTTGAGCTGTATGTTTTTGTGTATCTCCTACTGGATATTGATATGATATTATGATGTTAACTGTAGACTACAATATTTTTTGGACATGTCATTGAGGACTGCTGTCATGTAGTAATGTCATACCCTTCAGTTTCAGTCTTCTCTCCTTCAAAACATTCATCCTAATGCATAACCTGTTGGCTATCTATTTTCTGTCTGTCCTCTGTACAGATGTGCAGATGTCATGTATTGCTAAGGCCTTACAACTATGTAGGTGCCGACATAGTATTGTGCTGTGGGCCTGGACACTGCTGCTAGTATGCACTTTCACACTGGTGTCTGTCAGTGCTGTTACATCCCTGTAGTCCCTGTTATATTTGCAAATACATGTGTAATTACCCATAGCAGATTTCCTATTTCAAGTACTTGTGCTATTTAGGTTCATAGGTTCATAGATAGGTACTGGGCTATCTGCCTCAAGGCATATATTAGCCAAGACACGTTGTGCAGTATTCACTGCCCCTTTGGTTAGCTCCCTATGCCCTTGATCTAGCAGCTAGTATCCTTGACCCCTATCTAGTAGAGCTGTTGGTATGATCCCTGGTGTGAACTTTCTGTTACCCATCCACTAGTCAAGGTTCCTCTTGAAGAGTGATAGTGAGGGGCTCTGTCTTATGTAGATCGGGACCTTGTTCTATAGCAAGGGAAGTCTTTGCGAAGGGAATCTATCCCTCCAGCATGTTCTATTCATTGTTGTGCTGAGGTTTATATTGCTACGGCATGTAGCTCGAGTAGATTTGGTTTTGCTAAGATGGAGCATGTTCAACAGTTCTGGGTTGGACATGGCTCTGTATGTTAGACAGTGATCGCCTCTGAGAAGGTGGTATGCAACAGAGAAAAGCCTTAGTTTTTTCAATCATGCTGCATAGGGCAACTGTTTGAGGCCAGTAATCCTCTTAGTGAGGTACCTCTGTGGTCTCTCCAGCTGCTGGAGATGCCTAGCCAGGTACATTCAAATTGGTGCATTGTACTCAATAATGGGTCTGATGAGGGAAGAGTAGAGGGGCACCACTGCATCCTTAGATCTTGATGCAAACCCTTTTGTGTTCAGATGTGTCTCATAGAAGGACTTTCTGACCACAGTGGCAACGTGGTGGTCAAAAAAGGCATTGTTGTCAACCTGTGTACCCAGATCTTTTATAACCCCTTATTTGTTCAGGGGACTACCACTGATGTGGCAATTCATGGGAATAGGGTTTTCGCTAAGGGGATGACAACACATTTTCTGACATTGCGCTTAAGGCCATGGCTCTGACACCAATCATTGGTCTCAGTGAGGCCTTTCTGTAGGATGTCAACATCACTTGGGTATTTAATAATAGCTCCCAACTTGCAATTGTCTGCAAACATTGTCAGCCAGAGTCCCTTCATGTTGGCATGGACTTCAGAGAAGTTGATAACAAACATAAGAGGACCCAAGACAGAACCCTGTGAGACTCCACTTATGGCTACTCAGCAGTCTGAGTCGGAGTCAGTTATTTTCACACTGTGAGTTCTATCTGTGACCCAGTTTGCAACCCACCTAGTGATATAGGGGTTGATGCCTAGCTTACTGAGTTTTTGCATGATTCCTGAGTGGGGAATGTTATCAAAGGCTTTGGCCAGATCAAAGTAGACTGTTAGTGCCACCTTGCCTTCATCCACAGATGAGGTGAGTGACTCAAAGAAGTCGACCAAGATGAGCATGCATGATCTATCCTTCACAAAACCAATTGTGGAGGATCCAGAGTTTGGAGATTCCCTATATCCATGTTTATTAGGTCCTTGATAATGCATTCCATAGCTTTGCATATCAGACTCTTCAGGCTTATTGAGCAATAATTCCCAGGGCCAATAGTCACTCCTCATTTGTGGAGAGGGGTGACTGTAGCAGTGCACCATTTGGTAGGGACAAAGCCTGAGGTAAGGCTCTGATTGAACAGGGCACACAGGTGAGGTGCCAGTTCACTCTGTAGTTCATGTAGAACACAGCCATGGATAATGTCAGGTCACATTCAAGCTGTATTCTTGGCCTTGGACAGTGCTGTTTTATCCTGTGCAGCAGTAATACAGGGGCCGGGCAATCTACTGGTATTGTGAGTGGTCCTTTGGTGGGGGAGACAGGGGTAAAGTTAGCACTGAATCTGTCGGCCAGAATATTGGCAATATCTTTATTGCGTTTCACTTCATTGATATTCAGTGTTAAACTCTTAGCCTAGAGGGTTTCTCTGTATTTATAAGTGTTAGTCGCATATCTTTGAATTTATTACTGCTTAATATCTGAGTTGTTCGGCTTCTGCTACATACCTACAATCAACTGCATTACTAGCTGAGTTAAGTACAAACTTGTAGTGTTAAAGATTGTACTGCATTTTATTTTTCTGTGTATTTAATTGTTTCACTGAATATTGTGGTCTGTGTCTCTCTGTAGTTATTTATTTTTCTATATAATTGTTTCACAGAATACCGTGGTCTCTCTCAGTCTCTGCAGTTAGTTTTCCACCTGCCCTCCCTGTTCTTGTTTTGGTATTAATCTTGGTGGCTTTGGAATTGCCCGCCCCTCCTGCAAATTTGTGTTTGAACACTCCTCCTGTGTCTATCTCATTTGCTCACTCATCTGAGCACAGTGAGATCATATTTTGACTTCAGACACTCCTACCAGTCCCATCTGTTTAGCTCTATCGCAGTTCTAGTCCAGTCTAGTTTCACTAGCTCATTCTACCTAATACAGAGAGAACATTTGTGAAGGGCAAGCCACTTAGGTCCTTAATTTTGAATTATCTTCTGTTTCTCCTTTCTTCCCTTCCACTTTCTGAAAAAAAAAAAGCTTGTTTCCTGCCTTTCCTGCAACTAGTCTAGTCCAGACACAGATTTGCTGTAACCAGGACTGTTTGTAAGCTTCTGAGCCCCCAAAGTATTTCTGTGGTTGAGGGAAGCCTTCTAGCTTATCAGTGGGAGTGGTAAATGCTAGGTAGCCTATCTACCACAAGACTGGTTTCTGGCCCAGAAATTGTGGTTTATTGGCCATCTGGGCAGTTTTTCCATCTCTTTCAACTTTTTGGTTTAAAAGCCTGTGCTTGCGTTTGTTTCCCACCTTTCCTGTAACTAGTCTAGTCCAGATACAGATTTGCTATATCCAGGACTGTATGTAAGCTTCTGAACCCTCAAAGCCTTTCTGTGTTGGAGGTAAGCCTTCTAGCTTATCACTGGGAGTGCTAAGCACTAGGTAGCCTATCTACCACAAGAGTAACCAGGTTGATTGAGCTGGTATGACCTACCCTTCACAAAACTAAACTGTGTGGGATCCTGAGTCTTCAGATTCCCATATCCCTGTTTATTAGGTGCATGATAATGCATTCCATAGCTTTGTATAACAGACTTGTCAGGCTATTGGGGCAGTAGTTCCCAAGGTCTGTAGTCACACCTGCTTTGTGGAGATGGTTGACTGTAACAGAGCACAATTCAGTAGGGACAAAGCCTGAGGTGAGGCTGTGATTGAACAGGGAATACAGGTGAGGTGCCGGGTCACTCTGTAGTTCATGTACAACACAGCCAGGGATATTGTCAGGTCTTATACAAGCTGTATTCTTGGTGTTGGACAGTGGTGTTT
>NC_056725.1:740838438-740928438 GCF_019279795.1 Protopterus annectens
ATGTTGTTGCATTTGATGTACAAACAGGCACGGTTTGAATCCTGGGAGTTGTAGTAAGCTGTATGCATAATTTCACCTAGGATTTTGTGAATATGTGTAGAAACAGTCAGGTAACATTAGCAGAAATTGCCTCCACAGATCTGCCAGGTACAAAAAGGTATAAAGTAGCTATAAGAAGGCTGTAGTTATACTGTGTCCAACACTCATGGTCCAACCCCAAGGCTGCCAATGACAGCAAGATAAATACATACACCAAGTAGTTTCTTCCAAGAAATATTCAAGTGTCATGCTGTCACAGCTACTGGTCCCTACTGCCAACAACCAGGCTGAATAATAGAAATCAAGGCAGAGTATGGCAGTAGCACAGACACACACACACACACACACACACACACACACACACACGCACACACGCACACACGCACACACGCACACACACACACACACACACACACACACACACACACACACACACACACACACACACACATACACACTTACAGCCCAAAGCACCTCCACTGTACCACTTTTTGTTGAGGGTGTTAACAGAGCAATGTCTAAGCATGCCATACTTAAGACAAAGGAGCCTCATGCATTAGTTCACAAAACACCCCCACCTTCACCTTTCATACCTGTAGCCAGTACCTACTTCTTTAAAGGTCCCAAGGGTGCAGACTCCAGGTCCTTAAGGGCCACTGAAACAACATCAACAAATGTTAGTGTTATAGTGATAGTTGACTGTATTGTCTAAATTAGGCTAGATAAAAATGAAGTGGCAGCTGTCTTTCCAGAGGCAGGATCCAGCATGTTCATTAAACTTTCCCCAAGGTAAAAGCATCACTGTCATCTTTAACAAAACATGAATGGCTTCCAAGTAAGTAATAAACTTTTAGGCTGTCTCATGTTCAAGCTCACTAATCATTTTGCAAGTCAATTTCCTAATAAATAAAATACCTTCACTCTAAAATCTTAAACAAATCTTCACTTACCTCTTGCCAAATAAGATTCTCCATCAGTGTCCCCATCATGGCCCCTAAACTGTGTGAATCCCTTCATTTATCAATCAGATAAATATCAATGCCTGACCTTTAAGACACCTGATGAAAATGTTACATATTCACAAGAAACATTCTACAAGAGTTACGTGTTCCATGGACCTGAACCTTATCACAGAACTTGCTGATTAGACAGATTCATATTACGAAGGCTATTTTGTCGATGTAATAAAGTTCTCATCCTTGTAAAACAAAGCCCATCCCTCATGTTTTTCAAAAAGAATTTGGATAAATGGATGGGGGACCATAAATTTGCTCCTGGGGGTACTGTCATGTCCCTTATGGGCAGAGGAAATCTGTAAAATGACTCAGGGCTCCATCTTCCAAAGACCCACTACCTGATACTACCCCATCCCATATCTGGGGAATTAAGATATAATATTATCATATCCTGAGTATTATTGCGTAATGGGTAATCGCTCTTGCACCATTAGCTTAGTAATCACCTATAAACCTATGATCCTATAGATAGTAATTTCTACCATATATTTAGGAAAGAGCTAAAACACCTCCTGGATGCAGCTACTTGCAAATGCTTTCATAGCAATCCTCTTTGTTAATGCTCTGCCATCTCTCAACCCTCCCATTTTATGCTGCAAATACAGCTGGATAGGACTTGCTCCTTAGCAAAACCTTGAAAATCCTATATCCCATAAACCTCAATTCTCCTCCTACAACTGCTACTATGTAAGTAGTATACTGTACTAATGCAGTCTTACTAAGTAACCTCTCACTTCTTACTTCTGCAGTTGCATAGAACAATTATTCCTACAACTTCCATTTATATGTAGGTATTTATCTACATATAAATATTTATAGTCTCATTATCAATTGCATTTATACCTTGCCATAAATACTAACTACTTAAACTTGTTTTTACCACATTTGTACAGCACTTTAACTTACCTTGGTCATTGCTGATGTTTTCTAATCAAACTTGTAACATTGCTTAAACTTCTGCTTCTGGGGTGGGTCAGAAAATAAAACAAACTATATACCAGCTCTAGGTAAAACAAAGTAAAAAAATCACATAAATCACCAAAAAAATGAGGTACCACAAGGAGCTCCATACAAAAGGACTTTAATATTTACAGAAATCCACAAAAATGTGCTAAAAATCCACAGTATTGCTCAGGTTAAGTGCTTTTGACCTTTAAAAAGGACTTCATCAGAACTAAAGAAAACTTGTAATCTAAACCTGTTTCAAAACCTATCTAATTAAATAGTGGCCAATCAATAAGTGTACTTCATCAAAGGCAACACAATGTGCAAACTTCCAGTTAAAGCAACACTCCTGCTTTCATGCAATGCTTTCACGTTAGTTAAAAGGTACATTTACATGGGTTAAAACACCAAAAAAAGGCTACAATGTGTTATAAATATGTATATATTGTGCACAATTTTTTTTGCACCTTGTATTTTCTTTGATGATGTGCACTTGTTTATTGGCCACTATTTAATTAGATGGGTTTTAAAATAGGTTTAGATTACACATTTTCTTTAGTTCTGATGAAGGCCTTTTTGAAGGTCGAAAGTGCTTAACCTGAGCAACACTGTGGATTTTTAGCATTTTTTGTGGATTTCTGTGAAGATTAAAGTACTTTTGCATGGAGCTCCTTGTGATACCTCAATTTTTTGTGATTTATATGCGTCAGAAAATAGTCCACTGAAATCTGTACTCTACTATAGTTAAGAAATACAAATAAATAAATAACTAAATAAAATGTTATGAAGGTCTTTGTCTTGACAAATATTATTGTGACCTAGACCTTAGGTTTTCTGTTCAGAGGAACATGCAAAGGAATATGATTAATGTTGTTGTGCATGTGCCCAAACTGCACAGTGGATATAAGAAAGTGGACCAGCACATAATCTTCTTCTTCTTTTGGCTACTCCCATTAGGGGTCGCCACAGCGGATCATCTGTTTCCATTTCTTCTTGTCCTCTGCATCTTGCTCTGTCACACCAACCACCTGCATGTCCCCTCTCACCACATCCATAAACCTTATCTTAGGCCTTCATCTTTTTCTCTTACCTGGCAGCTTCATCCTTAGCATCCTTTTCCCAATATACCCAGCATCCCTCCTCAGCACATGTCCAAACCAACGCAATCCCACCTCTCTCTGGCTTTGTCTCCAAACTGTCCAACCTGCGGTGACCCTCTAATATACTTATTCCTAATCCTGTCCACCCTTGTCACACCCAGTGCAAATCTTAACATCTTTAACTCTGCCACATCAAGTTCTGACTCCTGCCTTTTTGTCAGTGACACTGTCTCCAACCCATATAACATAGCTGGTCTCACTACCCTCTTGTAGACCTTCCCTTTCACTCTTACTGGTACTCGTCTGTCACAAATCACTCCTGACACTCTTCTTCACCCACTCCATCCTGCCTGGACCAGCACATAATACGAATACTAATCTTTGACAGATACAACATGTCAATTTTATTTATTTATTTTATGTAGTTACTGGAATAGTCTGACTGGGCCATATATATAACCCTTTTCAGTGGAGGCTTAGGGAGGAAATAATATTTAAACCTACAATACAGATAATGGACAACAAACATGCAAAACAGAGACGTAAAATCCAAACACTAAAAAAAAATTAATAAATGATAAATACAACATTCACTATTTTAGATTTCACATAATTTGTGAAAGTTAAAAAAAATGATATTAGGAATAAGCATAACAAAATGAGGATAAAGGAAGAGAGAAAGAGAAGTAGAATAGATTAAGCAGGCATTAGTATGTATAAATGCTTGAAAACAGAGACCTTGAATAAGGAAGAGGGGTATAAATAGATAGGGAAGAGGAAAGAGCTGAGAGTTGAAGCAGAATAAAAGATAAAAAGAAAGATTTCAGTTAAAAAATGTGGGGAGTGAAAGAAGAAATAGGCTGATGGGTAATATAAAGTGGAGTCATCTGTTGAATTAAATTATTCCAACTGATCCAAGGGATAGTGAAAGAAATTTATATTGGTTACGACCTTAACCTGGGGAGGTGCCAAAGGAACATAGCCAGGAGGTAAGTAGAAAATCTTTTAGTTTATCTTTGATGCAGTTAGTGGGATATATAAGTAAAATTGTGGTGGGAATGGAGATCCATAACTCTGAAAATAAGTGGAAAAAGAAAAATCCCTGGAGGAATTAAATGATTTTGTAACAAGCAGTAGATTTGTATCTTCAGATTGGAGAGGTCTTGCAGAAGAGTACCACTGCAGAAGCTAGTTAAGGGAAGGACATGCATCAATAAAGAAGATATCATTCACATACATGTAAATATTTTATGTATGAATATCTGAGAAGCTTGGAATGGCACAGTATGATACATTCTGCATGTCACAGTACAATACAGTTGTATAAGTTGAACTTACCATAACAGTAGATGTTTGAATGATCCCTAATGCAGTAGTCTTAGCTATATGGGATATATCCTGACAAGGATATAACAACCAGACAACTTATAAAGCTTCAAGGCACCTTCCATGTGCCCAAACTGTTAAGCAGTTTGAGCTGAGCTGAGCTGACTAAAAGATAAGTTTAGTTGGGAAGCCCTTTATAGCTTTCTTGCCAACAGAGAGAGAGAGAGAGCAAGAGAGAGAGAGAGAGAGGGAGGCTAAGCCTTGAAAGGATAATGCTAGGACCGACAACAAAAAAAATGTCCACTCTTTGGCATTAAAAAAAAACACAAAAAAACAAGGAGGAATGGAGAGAAGGAACAGCTACCGCAGCAGTGATCATTCAAACATCTACTGTTATTATAAATTCATCTTACACAACTGTACTGCAATAGCCTTAGCTATATGAGTAGATTACCTCAGCTTACTACGTTTGGGAGGTGGAAGGAGAAGAGTCCAGGAACCCCTGTAGAATGGTCCTATCAAAGTCTGATCTGGACCTAGAGAAATAATCAAGCTTATACAGCATTATAAAAGTATGTACAGGGAACCAAGTAGCAGTTTCCAGAATACTTCTAGAATCCATCACTTTACAAAAATTATAGATGAAGTCAATGCCCTGGTAGAGTGGACCTTCACCCTGCCTGGAATAGTTTTGATATGCTAAGTATAGCAAAAGGTAATAGCCTTAGACAACCATTTGGAAATAGCTTTAACACAGGATGTCTCTTTCTCTTACCTTGACAAGAAATGAACACTTGATCTGAATATCTGAAAGATTTAGTTCTGTCAAGACAGTACCTGAGTTTTCTGTGGAAATTTAAGGTATGGAGTATCCTTTCAATCTCATTTTAGGTCCAGAAAAAATAGGGAGATGGATACTCTGGCTTAAAATAAACACAGACACCACTTTAGGCATAAAAGAAGATTTAGTTCTTAAAGTAGCCCTATCCCTATGGAAAATGAGAAAGGGTTGAGACACTGTAAGAGCTTTTAACTTAGACACCCTTCTTACAGAGGTCAGAGCAATCAGTAGAACTGTTTTCCATGTTAAGAACCTCAAGTCAACCAGATGACATGCTTCAAATGGAGCAAGTGTTAGTTTCTCGAACACAAAATTAAGATCTCAAGGAAGGGCCACTGTTTTACTTGGAGCCCTCTTATGCAAAACTCCTTTCAAGAATATTTTGACATGTGATGGCATTGAAAGAGGAGGACCAATGGACAACCATGCTGAAATGGCTTATAAATGAACCTTGATATAGGAGTTAAGAAAGGCCACAGTATAGTAACTCACACAAATATTTTAAAACCAGAAAACAGGTAGCTTCAAATGAGTGATGATTATGTTGTTGGCACAAACTAGAAAATCTTTTTCATTTGCTAATATATGATTTTCTAGTAGCACACTTTATTGCCCCCATTAGTACCTGTTGCATGTCCTCAGTAAAAAGGTGCCTAAAAGGAGTTAAGACCCTAACATCCAGGAATCAACTGAAGATAATTGATGGTGTGTATCAAACATACCTCTTCATGTGAGTAGATTCAATCTGTGAGGAAGCTTGTGGTAAGTTCCCTTAGCCATTTCCAAAAGAAGGAAAACCACAGATGCCTGGGACAGAAAGTAGCCCCCACAAGGATCTTCGGGGATCCCTTCTGAATCATCAGAAGTACCCTGGATATCAGTGGAAAGGGTGGAAAATCATACAGGGACATTCCTGTCCAAGAAAAAGAAAAGGCATCTATCTGTCTGGCCTTCCTGGATATAGTCTTGGAACAGAATCTTGCCAGTTGATTGTTCAGAGAGAAGGCAAAGAGGTGTACTTGAGAAACTCCCCACATATGGATCATATCTTAAAATACCCCCTGATCTAGTTTCCAATTGTGAGGGTCTGCACTGGTCCTTCTCAGTTTGTCTGCCACACAATTTTGCTCTTTCAGAATGTAGGATGCCTGTAGAGTGAGATTGTGCTGTGAAGCTATATCACAAGCTAACATGGCTAGTCTGCAAAGGGGTTATGACCTGGATCTCCCTTGCTGTTTGATGTACTACATGACTGTGGTATTGTCTGTAACTACTTAAAAAGCTCCCTGGAACCAAAGATGGTTCAGAGAGTTGAGTGCCTTGATCTCCCATACAGTTATTTGCTTGCATCTGTCTTTGCTATCCCCCACCCCTGCACTTTTATCCCTCCTGAAGCTTCTCCCCAGGAAAACTCTGAAGTGTTTATAGGTACTGAATGTTTTGGAACAGGGAGGGAGAATGGAACACCAGGGTTTAAGGATATATGCCGTTTCCACCAAAAGATTTCTCTTCTGACAAACTTCAGCAGTGGGATTTGAAAAGATAAAGGGTATTGCTGTTGGGACCAAAGATATTTCAGATATCACTGTATATTTCTCATACGTAGTCTTGCTAGGGGTATCATGAGAAACATAGATGCAATGAGACCCCAAATCTGGAGGTAGTCCCTTGCAGTGACCAAAGCCAGAGTGGAAAACCTTAGAAATAGAGTTAAATAAGGATGTATTTTTCCCATAAAAGAAAAGCGCTTTGAACAGATGAGCCTTCTTCACATCCCAGGGACAGAATCCTGTGTAAAGGATTAAAGAAATACTTTTGAATGTTCTCTTGGAATCCTATCTTGTGTAACAGATGTTTCACCCAAGAGAGAGATTGCTGACTCTTTGAAAACAACTCTGCAAAAATAAGCAAGTTGTCTAAATGTGGGAAAATGTTGATACCTTGTAGACTGCAATGAGCTATAACTGGAGCTAAATACTTTGTGAACAGTCTTGGTGCAGGAGATGGTCTAAAAGGTAAGGCAGAGAACTGATAATGTGACCTAGACCCACAAAACTGTAAGAAATGTCTGAAGTCCGGAAGAATAGAGATGTGATGATAAGCATCTTTTAAGTCTAGTTTTACCAGAAAACTTGAAATAGGAGGAAGAGGTAACAGGTTGTGACGTGACATTATTTTGAATTTGGGCACTATCACAAACTGGTTTAGGAAGGAAAGATCCAGCTCTGGTCTCCAGGCATTTTCTTTCTGTGGCATTAAGAACATCCTTGAATAAAAACCCTTCTCCACCTGTGAAGGAGTAACTGATTCTATTACTCATTGGGACAGCATGTGATGAAGAGCAGGTGGAAACAAAACAGTCTGATCTGCAGGATGAGGAATGACCCCTGGAAAGGAGGAATTTCCTCCCATTGCCATCTGTAACCTTGCTGAATGATTTTCAGAAACCATTTGTCTGAAACAATCTGTTGCCAAAGAGAAAAATGGAGATTCAGACTTTCTGGAAGTAAAAAGGGGTCAAGCTGGGAGGGGGTCACAAGGTCTCTTGAATAGTTATTCAGACATGCTAGACTGTCCTTGGTTTTGGGAGGTCTGAGACATCTTTTTGGAACATCCTTACATCCTTGCCATTTCTTAAACATCTGTTTACCTGTATCATGTTGAGACTATTTATTTATTTTTTTGCCAAAAGTGGATGAGGAGATAGAAAAACCCTTGAAAATCAGATTCCTTGGATCAGTTTATCCCTTTCATCAGACTTTTTGATTACCTCTGCAGCAGATGGGCCCAAACTCTAAATCTCTATCCAGGTGAGAGTTTTAATCTCATTTTTAAAATCATCTGGCAGGTTTTGAGAATGCAGCCATGCAGCCCCCCTCAAAATAGCACCAGTGGTCATAGCCCTTTAAGAAGTATCAATGTAGTCATACACACTGCAAACAATGAATAGTGACATGTGCAATAGAAAAAATTAAGTACCTCCCAAGAAGAAACTGCAGATAATACATTCCTTATACTTTCACAATTTCTCAGAATAAACCTTAACACATGAGCTTGGCAATTCAAAATTCTGAAAAAATCAAAGTTGCAGAAGTATTCATTTTTTCCCATGCCTATCAATTTTCCCATCATTATCAGAAAGATTGGGGTTAGAATTAACAAAGTGCTTAGCAGCAGTGGAATCAGCTAAAGTTATAGCTGCTGGGTCAGGTTTGGGGACTGTGTATAAAAATTTAAAAGACAGAAGAACTTTATATCACCTATTAGCCTTTTAGGGGGCAGGTGACTGACTATCAGGAAAATTGCAGGCAGTAATACACCCATCCTTTGAAGCAGATAGAACAAGAGGAATGGATGTAAGTTGTAGAAAACCCTATAACAATTCATAGTATTTTCTTTTTTTTTTTAAAACAAGTTTATTGTTTTTAACATACAAAAGAAATATCATAACACTTTTATACAAGTAATTAAAATAGATATGATTATAACATTCAACAAAACAACCAAAGTATTTACAAAGACATCCACTACAATCAGATCAATTAATTAAACTAAAATACCATGCTATTGAAATTAAGATTTTTTTAACAAATTTTGTAAATTATCCCATACAATATAATAAGATGTTTTTCTAGTAGTTCTTGACTTTACAGTATTTAATTCCATATGGCACACTATATTCATAACATTTTTAAATTCATTGAACGAAGGAGGTGTATCTGAAACCCAATTTCTGGTTATTATTTTTCTAGCCACTGCTAGAATAGACCATAACAAGGGAAGCTTAACCTTTTTAACACTTTGAGGTACAGGTGTGTTAAATAATATAAGAGATTTAGAAATAATGAAATTATCTGTAAAAAGAGCCTGCAAAAATGCATTAATTGACTTCCAATATTCTTTCAATTTTATACAGTCATAAAACATATGAGCCCAATCAGCATTAATTTCTACATTATATCTTTTACATAGATTATCTTTATTGTTTATTTTATTCATCATCAAAGGTGTATAAAAGGATCTATGTAAAAATTTCCATGTAAAAAGTCTCCAGACAATGGAAGACGTAGTTTTATAGGCAGATTCCAATATGTATTGTTTATCTTGTAGATTTGGTGGGTCACCATTAATGGAAGTGAAATAATTCCAGTAGGTATCTACACTGTAAAAAGTTTCTTGTCTGATAATTTTATGTATGTATGAAAGCTTACCTTTATCAGAAACTTTATGTTGTAAATTTAATATCAAATAATCAATCAGCGTTGGAATAGATTCTTTAACTGTTATAGACATTAGATCTATTTTATCAATGAGATGTTGTCTAAAGGTCTGAACCTCAAACCAGCAAGTTTCTCTTAGATCAAATTCTTGTTTTAAGAAATCTAGATTTTTAACTTTATTATCAGATATCAACTGATACCAGTACTTTAGATCATTATCTATAGCTAAATGAGTTCCTTCAGAAGTGGATGACAAAAGCATACCCCGAGTATACATTATAGGGAATATAATAAAATTCCATTCCCTATATTTAGGATGCATGAATATAAAGTTACGATAGCTAACAATAATGTTTAATGGGTAACTAACTATATGTTTAGGTGTAATAGGTGAAGTACAAAATTCCTTTAGTAACCATAACATGGAGTTATTTAAAATCATATTTTTATGTGTTAAGGAGAATTTCATGAAGTGAATATTAATTAGCTCCCAGTAATCTTTCCATTTTGCAATATATGACTGATCTATTAATAAAGTAATAACTTTTACAATAGAAGAGATAGTATATAAATTAAAGTCTGGAAAAGAAATCCCCCCTTGAGACCAGCTATTAATATGTTTCTTTAATGCAATCCTAGGTCTATTAGGTGCCCATAGGAAATTTAACATTAGTGTATTCAATTTCTTGATAATTATTTTTGTAGGTGGGAGTATTATTGACTGTATTAAGTATAATATCTTGCGGAATATTATCATTTTAATAATTGTAAGTCTCTCTTCCATAGTAAAACACATATTATTCCAGGTATTGAAAAGGTTTTGTATATTAAGAAAACAGGTATTATAATTATTATGTATAATAGATTTAATATCTTTAGATAATATTATACCTAGATAAGTTATCTGACCTGAATTGGGTACATATTTAGTAAAATCACTAATGAGAAAATTTTTTTCGTGTATATATAGGTAGTATTTTAGTTTTTTCTTCATTGAATATTAAACCAGAAATACTTTTAAAATTCATCATTTTATCAAATAGAGACTGCATAGAAGAATTAGATCCTGCTGATGTAATTAGAACATCATCTGCAAAAAGTTGAATTTTAGATGTTGTATTTTCATCTATTTCAAATCCCTCTATGTCAGTACTGTTTCTGATCAAATTAGCCCAAGGCTCCATTATTAAAGTGAATAATAATGGAGAGAGTGGACACCCTTGTTTTGTACCTTTAAAAATGGGTATTTTTTGTGAGACATATGTTCCTACCTTAATATAAGCCAATGTTCCTTTGTATAGATGTTCAATTAGATTTACAAATGCATCTGAGAAGTTTGTGCACTTCAGTAAGGTAAACAGGTAGCCCCAACTTACTGAATCAAATGCTGAACTTATATCAAGACTAATAAGTGTTAAATCTTTATTTTTCCTATTTGCAGAATCAATTAATGTTAGAGTTCTCCTTATATTATCAAAGGTATTTCTATTTACAATGAAGCCTGTCTGATCTATATCTATAATGCCAGGGATGATTGTCTTCAATCTATCAGCAAAAATACTCATAAACATTTTATAATCAACATTAAGTAATGAGATAAGTCGATATGAAGTACATCTAGTTGGATCTTTATTAGGTTTTAAAATTGGCGAAATAAATGTATATTGCCAAGATGGAGGTGTTATTAGCTCATTTTGGGCCAAAATAAAAACCTTATGAATTAATGAGTATGTACTTTTAGAAAGTATTTTATATATCTCTGGTATAATACCATCATTACCTGGTGCTTTGTTTGATTTAAGCTTGTTTATTTGTGTAACAACCTCTGTATATGAAATACTTTTATCCAATAGTTTAGTCTGTTGTTTATTAAGCTTTTTATTCATGTTTGTGGTTATAAATTCCTTTATTTTATCTTTAGGTTCCATGTTAATGTTATTATGATTAATTTTGTGAAAGTGATTTCTAAATTCATCTAGTATTTCTGGTAAACTAGAAACATTATTCTTTTTCCTTAGAGAAAAGATTTCTTTGATATGATTTTGTTTATTCAACCTTTTTGTTTTATTTTTAAGTCTATGTAAGCATTTGGGGCTTATTGAGTAAGACAAAAACTTGTATTTCTCTAATGTTATTTTAACTTTATGAGTTAAAATTTATTTGTATTTCTCATTTAGTTTGTTTATTTCTTCAATGACTTTCTTATCCATAATATTTTCTTTATTATTATGTTTATAAGAGTCTAGTTTACTTTGAATATCTAACAATTCCTTATCCCAAGATTTCCTTTTATTATTATACCATCTGATACTTTGTCCATATAGATATGATTTTAAAGCATCCCAAACATAAACAATGGAGACTTCAGGAGTATTATTTATATCTAGAAAATGTTGTACTTCTGAAAGTATATATTCTTTATAGTCTTTTAGCTGAGTTAAGTATGCTGGTATCCTTTTGATCTGAACATTGTGAGTATTTTTTATCATGAACTCAAAAACAATTTAATTATGATCAGATATAGGACAAGAAATGATTTTAGAGTTAATTCTGTTACCATCTGGTTTGAAATAAAGACTATCTATTTTTGAATAAGTTTTGTATCTGTTAGAAAAAAAAGGTGTATGGTAATGATTTTGAGTCTATCTGATTATTAATATCATTTAAATGATAAGAATTAGCAAAATCCTTTAAATGTTTTGCATTAGATGTAATTTTCCTTTTTCCTATAGTGGTAGTGTCACTTTCATGCAGTATACAATTAAAATCACCAGCTAAAATAATATCTCCTATAGAGAATGATATGATCTTATCAAGATGGTATTTCACTGTATTGATACCAATTCCAGGTATCCAATATACATTAATTAATGTATAAGTCTTCCCATTAATTTGTATTGTAACCATACAAAACATTCCTTTATCATCTTGATAAGTCTTAATAGTTTTAGGAATGGGCATACTTTTATTCCATAAAATAGCCACTCCTCTTTTTTTCTGAGTGTGCTCTGAACTAACCAATACTGTATATTTGTTTGTGGCTAGTTTATCAATATCTTTTTTCAAGAGATGTGTTTCTTGAAGGAAAACTAAGTTGGCCTTATGTAAATTAATGTATCTTATTAGACTTGCCCTTTTACACGGATTATTCAGTCCATTAATGTTTAAAGAAATTCCTTTTAGAGAAGTCATTTGGCATTTTTAAAACATAAAAATCTTATGATCAAAATAACAATTAACAAAATAAGTAATGTTATACCTCCTCCTTTAGGTGTGTCTTTAAATATAGCTGTGTTTATTGAATCTCTTATGGGATTTTGTATAAGATTCAATTTTGTTTGTAGTGACAATGAACTTACAAAATGTATTGTGGATGTCAGAACTATATACATACAACAGTGAACAAGAGAAAATGATGTAAGGATTAAACCTTGCACCCAGCCTGGAGTTAAAAACTCCAACTTAGAGTAGTACATACTACTCAAGTTAACCCCCTACCCTAAGCAGCAGTACCTCAGCTACCACCTTATCAATTTAATACTAGTTATATTTAACTTAAATTAACAACTTTCAATTAGATTATCTGATAAGACAAAACTACACATTTGATAGAACAGCATCATATAAACTAAAAGAAACTTTTTTTTAAAAACTATTCATACTACTATATACATCTATTTAATATAATACATTTATATTCAAATAACATTTAAATAAACTTGATATTAGGAACCAAGAAGAGAGAGAGAAATAAAAGACGTGAAAGAGGGAGAGAGAGTGAAAGGAAGAGAGAGAAAAAAAAAAAAAAGGGAGGGCATATTTACATATTAATTTATTCAAAGTTTGTAAAAACAAGTTCTAATGTTCATTCAAATCAACAGCTTTGGCTAATATGGTTCAGACATTACATATATTAAGATGTATCTATTTTCTGTCATGTAAATGCAGTTAACAGCTTCCAAAAGACTTTAAATTACTTGTATCAGAGCTTTTTCTCATACTTATTATTGTCAGTAAAATAAAATATTAAATTTATAGAAATTGTTATAAATCATACTGCATAGTTATGTAAATTCTCAGAAACACTTGCATTATTGTGAAGAAAGCCATCTGTAATTTGTATATCTAAACTGCTGCTTTAAAATATATCACATGACAACTTCTTCCAGAATAGAGTCATAAAGTTATTTATGCTTGTCAATCAGATAAATCAAAAGAATTATAGCAATGTATATGCTTAAATCATACGTTTTTAACATACTTTAATATGCTGCAGTCAAGTAAACTTTCAAGAACACTTGTATAAATGTTTCACTTCCTATGCCTTCTAAAATATCACATTTGCTTACTATGAGAAACTGCATCATTTAAAATCATTATAACTTACATATTTTATAAATTATAACATAAATAATTAAGTAATTATATAAAATAACTCACATTTAAATGTTAAAGAGTTCATTTTCCATCGCAGAGTCGCATTTGCAGCAGTTCTACTTCCTGGTAGAGTGTTCTTCATGAATCTGCGATGTGGCAGTGTGAATTCTGGGGTCAAAGTTCAAATTGACTGCTTTCAGCTTCTCTGCGTGAATTCTGAGAGTTGAAGCTTTTAAAACAACTCGAGGACACTGTTCTCGAGGTAACCCACATCCCAGATTGTCTCCCTTAACATTTTGGCGGGAATTTTGTTAAAAACAAGTGACTAACATTCATTTAGCAGTATAAATGAAGTTAAACATAACAAAACCTTCGCAAAGTATTTTACAAGTTATTACAGCCTCTATGAAAGTGAAACTAAGCCCAAAGTTATTAATATGTAATAGAACTCAATATTTTTACTCCAATTCAATTTTTATACAAATCTTATTATTTACTGTACCAGTATGATCAAAAGCATGTCTATATATTAATATGAAAGAGAATAAAGAGAAAGAACAGAGAAAAGAAAAAAAGAGAGCAAAAGCAGAGATAAAAAAATGTAAAGGGAAGCTATAAAAAGTATTTACAATGGAATATAACTTGCTGCTTATATTAATAAAGATGAAAATGAAACATACTATTTACTATTACTTAATTCTAATTATTATTAATTAAAGCATGACAGATTATATGTAAACAATCATAAACAATATAATCAAGGAAGTATAATTAGCAATAGCATTTAAACAACATATAAACTTTTTTTACAAGGAATAAATAAGTTATTATTCCATTTATCATATTTTCATTACACTTCTCTCTCTGCCCTCCCCCACCCCTTACCCAGCGCATAATCTAAATAGAATGTCATTGTTTAAAATAAAGAAAGGAAAAAAAAGAGAAGAGAAAAAAAATGTATCAAGTTACTAACCTTAATTCTCTTTTTCAGAAAGAGAAACATATTGAATGATAGTTTGTTATTTGTTCCTCAGGTATTTTGACTGGTTATGAAACAAAACTGTTCTTTACACACAAAAAATAACTTTGATTAAATCTTTTTCAGAATATTTGTGGCTTTCTGAAAATGCAGTAACTATATTTAAAAAGATTAATAATGAAAAAAAATAAAGAGAGAAAAAAAAAGAAAAAAACATAGAACAAGTCATTTGTTTTTTAGTCTCTTCTTCTTCTCTGAAGTCTTCCATGAAGTTTCAGTTGCCAACCTCTTTAATGAAGGACTAGCCCATTCCATTTCCTCTATTTTATCCAAAATCTTATTTTTTTGATAAACAGCAACGCAGAATCTAAGTCATCAAAAATTTTTGGACCATCAGGAAGGAAGATTTTTAGCTTGGCAGGAAACATAAGGTAGGTTTTAAACTGTGCTTTTTTTAGCTCCCTTATTAATGGCAGAAAAACTTTTCTTTTAATTATAACTAAAGAAGAATAGTCATTGTCAAAACGCACAGTTGTCTCATTGATTTTAACAGGAGCTTTAGCCCAAGCAGATTTAAGAACCATCTCTTTATCAAAAGATGATAGAAATCTAACTATAACTGATCTAGGATACTTTTTGTTAGAGTTAGTATTAGCTATAGATCTATGGGCTCTTTCGATACCAAAAGAGAGTGCTTCTGGTAAGTCTAAAGTTTTAGGGAGCCATGTTGTTAAAAAAGAAGTAATATTGTTACCTTCAATATTTTCTGGCAGTCCAAAAATCCTAATGTTATTGCGCCTAGATCTATTTTCCAGGTCATCAAGCTTTGTTTGTAGATGTGTATTTTGTTTCAGCAAAAACTCAATGTTGATTTCCTCTACTTGGATTCTATTTTCCATGTCATTTACAGTCTCTTCTATGCCTGTAATCTGGATCTTCTGTTGTTGCAAGTCTATATGTAACAAGTCTATTTGTTTTGTAGTTTTTTCTATGAAGGTATCAATTTTAGCATCCAGTTTATCCATCTTAGCAGTTAGTTGCTGGATTGTAGATATCAGAGACTGAAGTTCTTTCTTGATGCTGGAGTCTTGAGAATTTGTCTTACTGGAACTCATTTCACACAGAGAAACTGACAGGAAAATTTCCAAGGTGATTTCTGACAGGAATATTATTAAAATTTCCTTTCTTTTTTAGATATAGTTCAAGGAATAGATAAAACAAACATATTTAGAAAGAAAATTACTTCATAAAATAATTTTTAAAGTAATTATTTCCTGTCAGTGCAGTGAAATTGGTGGAGCTGAAGAAATCTGCTGCTATCCTGTGTTCATCCTTGGCCACGCCCCCATTCATAGTATTTTCTGAGGAACTGAGAAACTGCAGTGTTCTCTTACTGAAAACACTGGCACATTCTAGAAAAAATCTCAGAAGAAAAATGAGTTTCTGTGCATTTTCAAGGAAATTAGTTTCAGTGCATTTTCCAGGAATTGTAAGCTTCAAGGGAAGAAAAGTTTACTGCTGCTCATGCTAAGCCTGTGTTCAATGTGCAACAGAATTTAAAAGCAGTGTTAATAGCAAAACAAGTCGTATGCTTGCTTTTAATTCAGAAAGCTGTGGGTTCTACTCCCACAACATATAGGTGGATTGTTGATACTGTAACAGCAGCCTCCTATTTGTACAGTAGTTCAATGCAATATATAACTTTGCAGTGGAAATGTTTTTAATTTTTTTTTGTTTGTTTGTCTGCTTAACTGAACCCAGCAAACTGGATTAATCACAGCACAAGTGAATCAGTCGGGGCATTGTGGAATATTGGACAGAAGGTAAAACTTTTATTTTAATATGAATATAATCAGATGTTCTTTCTTATTTTTGGAGAGGGGATGGCTTGGCTAGTGTGTGTGTGTGTGTGTGTGTGTGTGTGCATTTGTTTAAATATTTTTTTCATTGCACTCTTCTGTCTTCTTTTTGTTTTGGTGGGGGTGGGGACAGCTAGTTGGGCTGTGGATTAAAGTAACTTACTCTTTCACTGGCTCAGCTTAAATTCTGCCATTAAGGCTGGAAATTGAATGTTTGTGTTAATAAATTGGAATATTTTCCCCAGGATTCAGCAAGCTCTGCACGATGTGCAGGAATAGTGCAAGAGCTGCTGCAGGCAATATGGCCGATGTACAATCCAGGAATGAGCTCCCTGGACGTGCACAAGCGCTCCTGCACTATTCCTGTGCAGACACAGACCTTGTATGCTAATTACCTCATTTGCTGGAGAAATCCATGCAAATAAGGTGAATTAGCAATCCAGGAAGCAGGGAGGTGTCCATGCAGGAATAGTGTAGACTGCAGAAATGTATTCAGCCAGTAGATGAATACATTTCTGCAAACTACAAAACGGAGGCATGACAACTTTTCAAAAAGCATGTATTGTAAGGGTTAGACATGCCAGTGGCCAAATATATGGCCATAGGCATGAAAAATAGTTTCAAAAATATAAAAAAAAAACTTCATTTTTTTTTGCCAATTTTGGCCGTTTAAGCATAGGGCAGCAGTGTGCAAATTGGATCGGCCTGAAAATAAGAAAAAAGCTGGAAATAAGCTTTTAAACCAAAATCATAATTTTGTCATAATAGTCAATGGGACACATAACACAGCAAATTCATGGAATAGTGGTTGCTAAGGGGGAAGGCTGAATGTTAGTTTTATAACCATGCATTAGCAGTCAATTCTATGCAAATGAGGTGAATGATACTGAATCACAGATTGCCTCTCAATGCTAGCTTGCACTCAGCCATGTAGGTGCAATAACACTATGGTCTAAGCTTAAGAGCTAGATGACCTCATGAGGGGGATTGTCATGACTGCTGTAAGCTTATTGGAGCACAGTGGCATGTGTTTGCCCTTGGATAAGCACAGCTAAGGAAGGGGGAGTGTCTGAGGCTGCCTAGCACTGTTTACTTTGCCTAAATGGATGTGCACACTGCGCACCAGGTTTAAAAAAAAAAACAGGAAATAGCAGCTCCATTCACATCTGAGCAGAGAGTTTGCGCGGCGCACTTCCGGGCTTAAACGGAAAGGCAATGAGAAGGGAAAACAGCAGTAGGAAGGCAATCAAGAAGAACTAGCATAGGTGGCAGGTGAAATGTATCAGAATCAGCCAATTACACAGGCAGCAGCCCAGCCCAGCACACCACTATAAACTGTGCAAACACCTTTTACTCTGTTTTTTCCCACAAACTCTACACTACTGGTGTATACAAATGGGGAAATTTTACCTAACAAAACTAACAAAATGATAGGGGCTGCTGTCGCTCTCATACATCAATATGTGGAAAAGGCTGAGGGTGGTGAGGATGAGAATGCTGATGACAACCCAAAGTGAGGAAAAGAAGAAGAGTGTACATACCCAGGGTAACCTACCAGGGTCTACATCAGCTGGAGATAGTGGAGTGCTATAAGGTGGACAGGGACCTCCTACAACAAACTGTTGAGCTGTGCCAGCCACGACTCACACACAGAAATAACAGAGGGGAACCCATTGTAGTGGATACCAAGGTATGTGTAGGCTTAAGAATATTAGCCACAGGTACCTTCCAAAGGCCAAATGGGGATATCTTGGGGATCTCACAGGCATCAGCATCCAGGATGCTCCACCAGTTCCTGGATGCCATGTCAGCACATGCAGGTGAGCACATATATTTCCACAACACCCATGAGGCATTGACCAGCAATATGCATCTCTTCCACCAAATAGCAGAATACCCTGAGGTAGTGGGTGCTATAGAGTGCACACACATACACATCAAAGCACCACCCGGTAAGCGGGGTAGCGTCCACATAAACCACAAGGGCTTCCCCGCTATCAACTGCCAGGTCATGTGTGATGCCCAGGGCATTATAATGAATGTGTGTGTGCTGCAGCCCTGGGAGCTATCATGACTCCCACATCTGGCATATGACGCAGCTGTACCAGAGATTTACCAGTGGGGAATATCCCATATGGCCACCTAGTGAGGGGTGCTGGTTACGCACTGGAGCCATGGCTGATGACACCCATCAGAAATGCACACTCACCTGAACAAGAACTCCATAATGAGGCACACGCACAAACCAGAATCATAATAGAGCATATGTTTGGGATGCTCAAGTCACAGTTCTAGTGCCTGAACATATCCGGTGGAGCCCTGCAGTGCTCTCCAGCTACATGTACACAAATTTTCATTCTATGTGCCATGCTATACAATATGATCCTGTGGAAACAGCTGCAGCAAGAACAGCACGGGGCAGGGCCACACAGCCCCCCCCCACCATTGCCAAGGCCAGCACAGGCACAGAGTGACTTTTAGGAGGAACAACCTGAGCCTGCCCCTATAGGCAGAATGAGGTGTGCCCAGCATGCCCAGGCTTTGGCAAAGAGGCAATGCATAGCACATACACTGACACGGTAGGAACCCAGGGAATGACACCTCTCTCTGACACACACATACAGTAAAAGGGATGCCAAACATGATACTACCTGTATTTTACCATGTATAGGGAGTGTACTATGTGCAACCAACATAGCCCTCCAGCACCATCCTCAGTACTGGCACAGCCACAAGGTATGTCACTCTCCCTATCAATTGCTGAATGGAGTAGTATGTTCTGCTACTTGTATCTGTGGTATGGATGTGAGCATGCAAGGGAATCGGGTGGCTGAATGGGATGGCAGCAGATAGTAGACACCTATATGGGCAGCATGAAATCCATAACAAATACTGGTGTCAACAAAGTAGGCAGTACCAGACAAGGTGCCAAATCCCACTGCAGGACATGTGGTGGGCCAAATGTGTGGCCATAGGACACACACATGCATGTCAGTGAGGCTCACATACCCAACAGAAATCTCAGCCAGCAGAAAAGGTGTAGTTGACCACAAAGAAAGGCTGTGCTAAGGCCTCCAATTGATGCCAATGGAGAACAGCCCCCCTCCAGACATACACAGACAGACTACAACAGGTCATGCAGTTGGATGTTAGTTCTGAAGGGTAAGAAGTCTGAAACTGAAATGTAGGTCAATAACACCTAAGATCTGTACTTCACTGATATGCCTCTATTCTGCATGATAGGTCAGACTAGAGAGGAAAATGGAAGCCAACAGAGTACCTGAAATACCAGAATAGTCATAGCAAATGTTTACAGTTGTCAGGTGTGCCTCCCCTCACAATCCTATGTAGAAATGTAGTAACATGTACATGTGCATTTAATAACAGTGGAGCACAGATTACCTGAGCTGGCCCAATTAGCAGGTTAGATTGTTGCACGTGTACAATATGCAGGGCTCTGCGTGTTAGGTTGTCGTGTGTTGTATATTGTGTGGAAGGTGTTCAGCATGTAGGCATGGAGGCTTGTGTCCCATTGGCCTATGGCCAGTACTGTTGATGACAGGGCCATGTTCTGACAACTGCAGTGCTAAACACAATGCATCCCAGCAAGACCCAATACAGCAGTCATCCATACTCATATTGTTCAGATGTAATATCTGTTACCATCTGAAAGATGGACATGGCATGAATGTGGGCCTAGACATACAAACAGTACACAGATGGAAGTACCCTAGACAGAGAGTGTATGAACTGTTACTGTCAAATGGACAAACCTTTTGAATTGGTTAGCAGCACATTAGTTGTCTGTGTAGTATGGAATACTGATGTAGTCTGGCCAATCACTGGCAGACCACACAAAGTAATGAGAAGCTGATGATGTCCCTGCACAAGCCAGCATAAGGGCAATGTCCCAGGTATATCTGTGAGTCAGCTGCAAGAAGCTTCCATAGGACACATGCACTCAGCTCACCCCACCATCAGCCACAGGTTCATCACAGGTCATATCCCTGCTGTTGGGAATGAGTACAGTATGACCCCCACTTCTGTATGGGAATACCCTTAGAATGCAGCATGCTGATGAGGTGTCCCATGCGGGTGTGTCCCTAGCTGTAAGTAGCACCCTGCCAGCATCCACACCAGTGGATTAATAACAGGAACTATTGCCGTTAACACCTTGCACTCCTACCCTGTCACCCCAGGGGAATCCAGTGGCTTGCAGCATGGGACTGTAGGAGTGACAGAATGCACTGGCCTACTACAGATGGTCTGCATCACTACCAAATGCCCTACAGTCCTCTGTGAAAGGCCTGTGCCTCACCCGTACTGCCAATGTATGTTATTGCATGGGGTCCCAAACAACAACATAACACAGTCCACAGAATACAAATGCAAGGCCATGTTGACAAATCCCAGTAGCATTCCCACCATGCCCTACTGCATGAACTGTGGGACAACCCCTAAATACCACTGGGATGAAGGGATAACTATAGGGACACTTATCAGATATCGCTCGCATAATGTTAGGAAGAGGATAGAATAACAGAGGGGGTGTAGAAGCATGGACGCCATAGAATGTGTGAAGTCTGAAACTCTGATGTGTGCCCATACTACTCCTGCCTGCAAACCCAGTAATGGGTGGCTATAAATCTGCTCGTAAACCACAATGTTAATGGGAACTGACCAAATATATGAGCCCTGCCTCTGGGTAACCTGTGTGAATCTGTACATCTGAGAGGTATGGCCAACAGGATATGGCCATTCTGTCACATTGATAGATGTACAAGCAGGGGATCCTCAGCCACCACAGTACCAAGGTGCTGGACCATTTACACAGACCCATCAGCAAGTGTCTGCAGCTCCCGCTCTAGAATGGCATGACTGTGCAAGAATATGTAGGCTGCAGACCACAATAATGGACACAGCTTTATTCATCTTGTATTCCCCAGGAAATTACTGTGAGCAAATTAGTATATCTGTCAGTAGCTGATGACATAATACATCACAGTGTACAACAGTACATATGCCTGAATATCTCTGCTAACACAAAAACCATGTAGCACAAGCAGCACAGACACAATTAGCTACAGTATCCCTCTATCCTTTGCCCATTCTGACTCAATATTGTTAACCTATCTACATATATCCTGCATAAACAGGTTGCTAGCTGTAGGTGTAGAACACAAATTCCTGCACTGGAGTACAACCTACCAGTAATGGATTCACACATTCAATACAGATGGTCATACTGAGCATGCTGCCACACTTAGAGAAATGAAGCCCATGTCTGACAACAACAGTGGACTATACATATCTGTCAGTCACAGATTTCTGTGCACACACACCGCATTGCACACCATTTATGCTTTGCACACACATTGGATAGGAATACACACACACACACACACACACACACACACACACACACACACATATATATATATATATCCAAGGACAAAACACTTTAATAGGTCAAACATACACAAAGAGAGATGTGGGGATGAGAGAGATAGACAGTGACAAAGAGCTTCCCATCATGAGGCCTGTCCCACCCACCACACATCCAATTGGCCAATATCATATGATGTGCCGATGTCTATCAATGTAAACATTTGCTTCTGGTAGACCTCAGTAGTGTCTGTGGTGCTTGTGATGACTGTGTAATATGACAGTACAATTGATTATTCATCTAGCAGTCATATACCCAGTCCTGTCAAATGTAAAGTTGTGTGTGACTGAGTGTTGTGTGTGTTTCCAGAGGAATGGTCTATGGCCCATTCACACACTGCAAGCCTGCTGATGTCAGTCACCTTGAAATAACTCTTTAGAAAGCATTCATCTATATAACCTCTGTGGCAAGTGCAATAACTGCACAATGCTATACTGTGACATACTAGTTAGGTAGGAGTTCTAATCCCAGACATGGAGACTGCGTGTGTGTTTGTGTGTGTAGGGATCAATGATTTTGAGGGCATTCATGGTCACTACACCTCCCATTGCCCTACTTTAGCAAGCCTGCTGATGTCAGTCACCTTCAAATACACTTTTGGGGAAGGACTAACCCTATAAGTTCCATGGCATGTGCTAACTGTGTAATGCTATAGTGTGATGCACTAGTTAGGTAGGAGTTCTAATCCCAAACATGCCAAATGTGAGACTGTGTGTGTGTGTGTGTGTGTGTGTGTGTGTGTGTGTGTGTGTGTGTGTGTGTGTGTGTGTGTATGTGTGTGTGTGTGTGTTTGTGTGTGTGTATGCATGAAGGGATCAATGCTTTTGAGGCCAGGTACAGTCACTACATTTTCCATTGCCCTACTTTGGCAAGTCTGCTGATGTCATTCTCCCTGAAATACACCTGTGGGGAAGAACTAGCCCTATAAGCTCCGTGGCATGTACAATAAATGCAGTACACTGTAGTAGCAATGCATAGCTAGGTAGGGGTCTGAATCTCAGTATTATCAAATGAGTGTGTGTGTGTGTGTGTGTGTGTGTGTGTGTGTGTGTGTGTGTGTGTGTGTGTGTGTGTGTGTGTGTTTGGCATTAGTATCCTGTGTGGAGGTAGCTGTGATTGTGTAATAACAGGACTCATTGTGGCATGAGTTTTGCAAATTTCTCATATTGAGGACCTACTATATGTTACAGTGTCCACCTTATAAGGAAAACAGATGTCAAACAGCAGAGAGGCTGGTGTAGACAATCCATACCCCTCCATGTGACATTATGGATTGGGGAACAATATAGGCAACCCTTGTATTACCCAGAGAACACTCTCCACCCCCCATGTCTCATACACAAACACACTTGGCTAGGCAACAATCACTATATTGGTAGTTCGTAAAAGGAACACCACTTCTCAGCCAAAGACGTAGCTCACCAAAAAGTTTACGATATCAACCAAAAAGAGAGTGAGAATAGTCACCACGATCAAGGGTACTCCCAATATAAATTCAGCCAAAGGTCTCCATATACATATAAAAACACTTTATTGCAGAAAAATGGATCCATTTTTCTGCAATAAAGTGTTTTTATATGTATATGGAGACCTTTGGCTGAATTTATATTGGGAGTACCCTTGATCGTGGTGACTATTCTCACTCTCTTTTTGGTATATTGGTAGTTCCCTGCATATTCGATTTTACTATCTTACTGCTTACGAACAAAAACTTGACTGAGGTATTCACTACCCAAATGGTCAAACAGCCACCCACGACTTCACACATAAGAACAAATAGTTTACCACCCCCAGCACACCGAATTTGCCATCATCAACAAAATATCACCCCTGTAAAGCCACAAAACATAACCCTAAAGACAAAGACTATATAAAACTTATAAAGAAACTCCTAAAGCTTAGAGTATCCTGTCACTATAACCTTATAATACATGGGGACATTCATCCCAACCCTGGCCCACCCACCCTGGCTGGCCCACCCTGTCCCACCCACACCCAATAACCTTCACTCCCCTACCACAACTCTCACAGTCAAGCTACCCCTTTCTATTCCCACTAGTTTCCTCCTAGCATTTCACCTAAATATTAAAAGTATTAACAATAAGATTCCCAACCAACACGCCCTCCTAGCAACCCACTACTCAGACATTATGTGTCTTACAGAAACCTGGCTAAAACCTAATACTACTGATAATGAGATACTACCTCCAAGATATAATATTCAGCGGTTAGACTGCACTACAAGGAAAGGAGGTGGGATAGCAGTCCTTTACAAAAATACTTTAACTGTTAATAGAGAAACCATTCAACCACCCCAATAATGCAGAACTCCTCATAAGCAAACTACAGATTAATCATAGCAAATGCTTGAACATTGTCTATACATATATTCCGCCAGGCAACAACTTAAATACCCTGGAGGATATCATTTACTGGTTATCCACTACCTAACCACAAGAAACCATAGTTCTTGGTGACTTCAATACTGACTGGCACCCCTGCTCCTGTGAACCCCCCTTACCCCTATAAACTTATCTGGGTTTAAACAGATCATAACCTCTTCCACCAGGATAAACAAACCAACCAACAGGGAAAGTATCCTAGACTAGATCCTAGTTAATAACCAACCCCAACAGTACACAGCTGGCACTCTCCCTGATGACCTTGGTGACCATATACTAACCTATATCACAAAACATAAGGCAGAAAACCTCCACCAGACCAAATATAAAACACTTAGAAACAGGAAAAACTTTAATGCTGCTATTTTCCTAAATGAACTAAAAGCAGTTGACTAGTCAAAACTAAAATATCTACCTCTAGAAGTGGCTATAGCTCACGTTAACGCTAAATTCCTAAGCATCCTTGATTCCCATGCTCCAGCACGTACAAAACAATCTAGATCAAACACAGCACCATGGCTCACAAAAGATACCAAATCTGAACTTCTGGACAGGCCTAAATCAACTGCTACATCCAGGTCATTCTACCACCCCAACCCCAGCTAACCACACTCATAGATCCCCTGCGACCATAGCTGCCACTTATGATAACATTTTCACTGAAACAATCCAATTCCTAGAAAATCAACTAACCCCTACAAACCTAAATCACAACCCTAATCTACCCACTAATCACCCCCAATTTAGCTTCCAACCAATATCCACTAGTTTTATCAAAACACTTATAAAAAAACTAAAACCTACCACCCTTGCTGCTGAACTCCTCCCTGCAGAGTACCTACAAATAGCGACAAATGCCATTGCATATCCCATATCTATCCTGATCAACAGAACCTTATCCAAAAGTGCTACCCCCTCCCTCTGAAAAATATCCCATGTCATCCCACTCCACAAAGGTGGAAGTTCTACAGACATATTCAGCTATAGACCCATTGCCATTCTTTCCCCACTAGCTAAAATAATAGAGGGATGTGTACCCAAGCAACTAATGCAGTACCCTACACAGAATAACTTACTATCCAACTCCCAGCATGGTTTCAGGCCACACCACAGCACTACTTTGGCCCTCCTTTCCTTTACTAACACCATAAGCCAAAACAGGAATGACAATAGGCTATCCTCCATCCTCTTTCTTGACCTATCAAAAGCCTTCGACATGGTCAACCATTAACTTCTCATTCTTTCTCTCAAGTCTATTTCCCTCAATAAGCATGCAACCCAGTGGTTCCAGTCCTACCTGACCGGTAGACAACAGGCGGTATTATGGAAGGGCAAACTCTCCAGCCAGCCACCTCTCACACTCAGTGTCCCTCAAGGATCCATAATAGGTCCACTACTCTTCTCTATTTTTATCAACAACCTTCACACTGCTATCCCTAAAGCTACCTGCATTCAATATGCAGATGATTCCACTCTTATCTGCTCAGCCACCTCCCCATCCGAACTGCATATTCTAACCCAAAATATATTCAACACTATTGAGACCTGGCTCACCAACCGCCTACTGCCAAACCCCATTAAAACTAAACTTTTACTCTTCAGCCCCGCAAGTAGATCTGCCACACTTTCATTCTCTGTCACATCTAACAATGGTACCACTATCTCCCTAAATCAACATACTAAGCTCTTAGGGGTTATCATAAACAATAATCATAAATTTGACCTACAGGTCAACAAAACCATGCAGGCCATCAATAAGAAGCTTGGATCACTGTATAGAAACAAGACATTTTTAACCCCACTGGCTAGGACTGCAATCGCCCAGTCACACCTACTCTCTACTCTTTTATATGCCTCACCTGTACTCTCAAACCTCAACAAATCTGAACTAGATAAGCTCTCCCATAGCTGCAACCATATTGCCAGATTCGCCACCAGCTCCACTTACAGAAATCACCACTGCCAGAACCTGAAACAACTAGTGTGGCTAAAACTACCCAGCTTAATTCAATTCAATCAACTCTTAATAGTGCACAAAATGTTGTACCATCCGGAGGACACCCCACTCACTTATAAATATCATTAGCCATATAGCAACTTGAGATCCCTACGATCAGCCAACAAACTACTGGTCCAAACCCACAAAGCTAATAATGCTGCTGGTGAATCCCTGCTTGCCAGCTTTGCTGGCAAAACCTGGAGTTTGTTGCCAAAATCTATAACCCTAAAATCCTCAATAGGTCTCTTCAAAAAAAAAAAAAAAAAACTCAAACAAAATCTCAAAGTGAACTGGCTTTGCCCATGTACCAACCCTGATTAAATTATAAATTGAAAGCATAATCTGTAAATATCATAACATGTAACTACTTCACCAAGCTCTGTATCCAATCTGATGTCTCATGTCTGACCATGTGACTTGTGAGTCCCTATTAGGGAACACTACTAAACCATTGTACATAATCACTTTGTTTTATACTTCCTAATGTTATGTACATAATCACTTTGTTTTATACTGTCTAATGTTTTCTATGTAAAAGCAATGTCTTTTGGCTTTTTGCGGTTAGGGGTCCTGTCTGCTAATGATTGGCAGTGGATTTTTACAGTACCGAATTACCAGCCAGACAAGCAACCTTCAAAGAAGGCACACCCATTCACACACACACCTACCGGCATGTCTTTAAACAACACTCAACCGTGAGGAGGATATGCAGACACCACACAGAAGGTGCTCCAGCTGAGAATAGAATGGGAGAACCTCTTGCTATGAGGTGGCAACACTAACCACTGCACCACTGTGGCCATGTTTTGTGTCTATTGTTTTCTATGTAATTTTGTCTATTTGGAATTTTTCTCCCCGGGCCTTCACTGAAAATGGACATGTATCCAGTCGGACTATCCCGGTAAACAAATGTAAAATAAATAAATAAATAAAATATTGGCCACAGATAGTAACCACGGTGTGATTGCAGTGGACTACAGAGGACATAGGACCCTGTTCCATCCCTACAATAGGCAAAAAATTGCTTATAGTGGTCCTTTGCTATGTTCCCCACTGGACACTTGGAACAACTGTAGAGTCAGCAAATGTAACCCACAAAGGAAATACCATGCCCTGCATGGACAGATGCCACTAACACTAGTGAATATCTGTATCATGATGTCAGTACAGGTGCAGGATCAACCTCAGTTCCATAGCCAGTTCTCGCAACACGATGTCAGGAATGTTACATAAGATGATAACAATCTGTCCACACAACATGCCCCAGACACCCCAGGTACACTTCCGCATGTCAGAGAACATGCATGTGGGACATGAGCACAACCCAGACACCGTTCATGTTATGGAATATAGAACACATACATGGCAAACATTGCATAGCACTGGCCACCCACAATAGTACCCCAGATGACTGGATGGTGAATACAATAACCATCTGTGTGGGCCAATCCAGGGACTACACCCCTGAGCCACACTGCAGACCATTGTCATGTGGCCTGATGCCAAGGTATACCCTTTACCTAGCCTTGTACAGCCTTCTGGCACAGTCAACTACTACACACCTGTGAAGCAATGAACCCATGCATGTCAGTACTGGGAAATCTGTGTGTGTGTGTGTGTGTGTGTGTGTGTGTGTGTGTGTGTGTGTGTGTGTGTGTGTGTGTGTGTGTGTGTGTGTGTGTGTGTGTGTGTGTGTGTGTGTGTGTGTGTGTGTGTGTGTGTGTGTGCGTGTGTGTGTGTGTGGAGATTAATGATTTGGAAGCCATTCATACTCACTACACCTCCCATTGCCCTACTGTAGCATGCCTTCTGATGTCAGTCACCTTGACATACCTTTTGCCCATATATCAGCCGATAACCTCTGTGGTGCATGTGATACCTGTGTAATACTGTATTGTAGCAAACTAGTTAGGATTTCTAATTCTAACCCTGCCAACTGTGATAATGTGTGTGAGTCCCTGAGAGAGTGTGGTTGTGTCTTCCTTGACATCTGATTTTGTGGACAGGCACATGTACTCCACTTACCTTATCCCTCCTTTATCACTGTTGCTGATGTCACTTATCTTCAAAGATATCTTTGGACAGTTCTCCAACATGTAAGCTCAGTGGTGCATGCAATAACTGCATAAAAATGTAATAGCAATACATAGTCAGGCAGGGGTTTGAAACCTTCTACTGGTAAGTGTGTGACACAAACATGCTTAGCTCTTATTCTCCTACCCCCTTCCTTTCTTACTTTGTCTCTGTCTGTCTCTCTCACTCCCTCTCTGGTGGATGTGGAAAATTACACCTGCTTTGCTTAGGCAGCAGCTTGTGTTTTATAAGTGATGCTCATGATCAGCTGATGGCCTGTGCACGAATTGCAGTCCCCCACTAGCTGATTGCATGTGGAACAGCTGTGGTATCATTCCCATAGCCAATTGCATAATGAAAACTCCAGCAAAGCTAGAACTTCCACTGAGTGACCTCCCAAACCTCTTGTATCAGAGGCACATGGGATATATGCAAATGACCCCTATGAACATCAGGTGATTCAGGTAATTGTCAATTCTGAATGCCCACAACATCATGTGGGTGTTGGCCCTTTTCATTCACTGTGAGCAGGACTTCATGTCGGTGTTTGGCAAACAGCATCACTGAGGGTCGTGGGATATACTTCTTACAACATAGATTGTGGAGACAGGCCAACAAACAGGAGGGCGATGTTCCAGACATGAGGACAGAATGTAAGTCTTGCTCTTCTACATTTGAAGTAATGTTGGTTTAACAGGGTTTGTGTGGATATGGCTTGTCTACATGATTTAATATCTGTAATGACAGTGTTATGTGGTTGAGGAAACTCTCACTTGTAGGGCTATCTGCAGACTGGTCAGTGTTTGGAGTCTTACATGTGTTGTGTTACTCACATGTGTCCTATGTTTATAAATGCATAACATACTCTGAGGATTGCAGTCAGTACATAGCGACAGCCATATGAGTTACTGACTTCATGACTCTCAGAAGACATATGTCACAACAAACCCTGTTACACCAGTAAATGTATGAGAGTATCACAGCAACATGTCAATATTGGCCCTGTGTTTGTGTCTCCAGCCACAACTCTGTCAACCTTTGTACATATGCTATGCAGTAAGAGCTGCATATGTTTAGTACATCATTATTTACTGGCATCATACCTGATAACAAGCCAGTGAGATATCAGACTGCTAGATGTTATGTATAGTAGGGCTTATATTTGAGGACAAAACCTGGACATTCTGTTGTAGTGTGTACAGTAGTGAGGTCTATGTACTTATGATGATTGTTGACAGAGTGTGTATTGTGAATATGTACCTTGGCCTGTGTACAGACTGTGGTAGATGTCATTGTTCTTGTTCTATCTGATGTTGCATGCTGCTCCAGGGTATGGTACCCTATTGGCATGCATGTTTGTAGGGCCAGACCGACACATGTCCCATACCACAGTCAGGCATTGGAATACACTGTGTATTGGCCCAGTATATGTAGGGTCAGTGTGTGAGTGGCACATATGAGGATGGTGTTGATCACACAGTCCATATACTGCACTAAAGTGTTCTGTGTATACCTCTGGACTGACCAGTGTGTCAGACTGTCTGCATTTATTGGTCACATCTCTGCTGTATTCCACAGGATCATTAGTGTGATTTCTGTGGTACTGCACTTTGATGATCTTATGATGTGTCCAAAATCTAAGATACAAAAGAACTGAGAAATTAAAACAAAAACAACTGGCAACTTCACTGAAGGCTGAATCTACAAAGTTTAATGAAGCGCTTTTCGTCCAAATACTTCTTTGATCTTCTTCAGATACTAACATTTACAAAAATCAAGTTTAAATAGTTATGTTTAACCATGATTAAAATTAGCTGGTCTCTCCATCTTAAAATTTAAAGGAACAGTAGTTAAAATATCATTGTGAACATAATATGCATTTTCCTGTTCTTTAAAACTGCCTTATTTAACAAGCAAATGAATACATTTATCGCAGCAGTAATATGGTCAAAATCATATATGAAAATTGTGTACAAATATAGAGTCTCCTCTTTTATCTAACCTTACATTATAAACATTTCCAAGTAAAAAATAAGTAAAACATAATTTCTATAATGTTGTTACTACAGTATTTCATCTCATTAAGCTTTTCAGTTTTAAACAGCATGTGACAGAACACATGTCGTCCAATCCTGGAAAGTTATAACCATTGAGATGAATTTGCCAGAGCAATTCCAACTTTTCTAATAATAAGGTGAATGGACCCCCTCTTGGATGACTGTCCACTTGATCAAGTATCCAGAATTTAAATGCAAGTTCTGCATATTGTTCTGTATGCTTTGCTAAAGCATTGCCCAGTTTGTGTTTATTAATACAATATATATGTTCGTATATGCGGTCTCTCATTCTACGCTCGGTTTTAATGATGTAGAATGAATCACAATTTTGACATTTAGCCACATATATGTTCATTTTGGAGTTGCAATTAACTTTTCTTCTGTTACTCAAATGTGTGTTGTTTATGTGCAGTGATGCACCTACATGAATGTATTTGCAATAGGGGCAACTACCACATTGTTTCATCCCTATTGCATATGATTAGATCCTGAACTCACCTTCAAATATATTCTTGAGTGTTCTACACTTCCTAGTAATGAAGCTTGGTTCTGTACCCAATTTGTCCCTTATTAGCTTGTCTTCTAACAGAATATTCCAATTTTTATCAGTATGTTTTTTATGTGACGATAATCAAGGTTAAAAGTTATAATATACCTCAGTGTGAAATCAGTTTGGTTCGTACCTGTCCCAATGATTGTGTCCTGGACCTGATTTTCCATATCAACCTGACTATCATTCATAGAATATTCATTCAACCCAGTAGGGTGTTGTATACTCAGAATGGGTATGTACACACCATTAATTCTTTTCTCCACAACTTCTTCTATTAGTTTGTCAATCAAAGTACTCGGGTATGCTCTTTTTGTGAATAATTTCTTCAAGAACTGGCACTCACTATGGAAGTCCTCATCTGTAGACACCATTCTGGCAGCCCTTACTAATTTGCCCTTTACCACCAATCTTTTTTGATGGTAAGGGTGTGCACTTGTATAGTGCAAGAATGTGTTTGAGTACAATGGTTTCCTGTAAATTTTTGCTTGGTATCTCTTTTCGACATAATTTTTGGTAAGTTGGAATCTAAGAATGCTATTTCACTGGGGTCAAAATTATATGTAAACACTAAGAAGTCTGTAGTCTCATTAAAATAATCAATGAGATTTTTTTGCCTCTTCATGTTTCCCTTTTATTAGTAAAAAGATGTCATCCAAATAGTGTGTAAAATAAAGTATCTTTGAGGCTATTCCTTCCTTATTGTTCCCAGTAACTCATAACAAAATTCGCAAAGCTAGAGCCACAGGGGGAATCTATGGCTACTCTGCTTTTTTGTAGGTAATAGTTTCCTTTAAAATAAATGTAATTGTGGGATAGAACTATGTCTAGAAGTTCTTCCACTAGACTGATGTCATTCTGGGGAGCCCCTTTCTTCCTTAGTAATTGACTAACCCACTCTATGCCCAATGCTTGTGGTATTGACGTATATAAGTCCTTTACGTCTACTGTAAGGAAGTTTTACTGTTCGTCATATTTCAGTTCATTAATTTTGGCAAGAATGACCGTGAATCTTTATATATTACTTCTTTTGTTGTTACATATTTTTTAAGTATATTGTCTGTCACTTTAGCACATGCATATGTGGCAAAATTCCTGTCATCAACTATAGGTCTAAGTGGAGGGTCAAATAAACATTTATGGATTCTGAGGACACCAAACATTGTGGGTGCCACTGGTGTTAACATTATCATGTAGTTGTACATGTCTATGTCTATCTTTCCATCTATGAATAAATCATTAATGTAGATTTTGATACGTTCATTAGCTGTGTTGTATTCATTAAGGGATGCTTTCTGATATGACCTAGAAGCTAACATTGATTCTATTTTAGTTTCATAGTCATCCAAATCCATAAATACAAGGCCTCCACCTTTGTCAGGCTTCATGATGTGTACCTTAACTGATCTTATCAAGTTGAACCACGCTTGCTCATCTTTAGTTGAATTATACTCATAACCCCTGAATCTATTTTCCTTTTGGTATGTTCTCATGTCCAATTCACATATCTTTTCAAATGTATATAACAAATTGTGCAAAGGGGGATTGTATGTACTTGATATTCTATATTGTTACCCAATAACAATTTTAAATTAAGTTTCCTAACATATATTTTCAAATCAAGAATGCTATTAGATATGTCCATTCTCCTAACTGGTGAAAAAGTCATTTCTTTAGCTAAGGTGTTAGCCATCTCAACAGAAATATCCAATGTAGAGAAGTTATAGCTGGCATTTCTGTAGTGTTGTTATCCAAATTCTCTGTTACTTCCATTTGTTGTGCTTTTCCCTCTGGTTCCATCTGTTTTGCTGGCCTCCCCTTGAAAAACCCTATAATTATTATACTGTTGATTGTTGGTAAGATTCTGTTGACCATTCTGGTTTTGTATACAATCCCTTCTTCTAGGACCCTCATACTGGTTACTGGGAGCATCAAAACTGCTGTCCTGTAGTTCTGTAACATCCTGCTGAACTGAGTGTTCAGAACTGCTGTTCGCCATTGCATTTTGTAAATGCCCACCCCTCTGCATGTACTCCTGATTTCCTTTTACACTATGTGGTTGATTGGCATTTGCACTAGCCCGCCCCTTCCACACTTATGCAACTGATGGGTGTAGATATGCTGTACCATGCTGGTATTGCTGACGATCACGCTCAAGTTTTTTACCTTAGTGGCTTTGGATTTGTTCAAATGAAAATCAGTTGACTGGAAAATATGAGAGTACTCATATTTATACCGTTCAAAATCAGCATGATTTTTTATTTGAACACACAGGATAGATGCTATATCCATTAGTTTATAGGTTTCATAGGTTTCATAGGTTCGTACTAGGCTATCTGCCCTAGGGCATTTATAAGCCTAGCCAGAGTGTATGTGGCTTACACCACCCCTTAGGATGAGAATACTACGCCCTTTTAGGGTTTAGTTTACTATGCCTCTGTCTAGTAGTGACACAGAGATGACCCCCGGGGTAAACCTACGATCTCCCATCCACTCGTCGAGATTTCTCTTGAATAGAGTCAGTGAGGGGCTCTGCCTAACATGGACTGGGATTCTGTTCCAGAATGTAGGGAGCCTCTGGGTTATGAATCTGTCCCTCCAGCGCGTTCTATTTATTTCTGTGTTGAGGTTTAAGTCACTTGTTCTCATGGCTCTGATGGATTTGGATCTTCTGAGGTGGAGCATGTCCATTAATTCAGGATTGGACATGGCCTTGTACGTCAGGCACAGATCACCTCTGAGTAGGCGGTATGCGACTGAATAGAGCTGGAGGTTTTTCAGTCGGGCAGCATATGACATATGTTTAAGACCCTTTATCCTCTTGGTGAGGAACTTTTGGGGTCTTTCCAACTGCTGCAGGTGTCGGGTGAGATACATCCCAAACGGGGCATTGTACTCAATCATTGGCCTGATAAGAGAAGAGTACAGGGGCACAATGACCTCTCTTGATCTAGATGTGAAACCCTTCATGATAAGGTGGGCAATATAGAAGGTCTTCCTAACCACTTTGGCAATGTGAGTGTCAAATGAGAGGTTACTGTCAACCTGGGTTCCTAGGTCCCTGATTACCTCTTCCATACTTACTGGATTACCGCCTATGTGGTAATTTGTCGGTACCTTGTTTTTCCCAAAGGGTATGACTATACATTTTTGGCGTTCAGCTTAAGGCCATGGCTCTGGCACCGATTATCCATTTCTATGAGGCCTCTCTGAAGGATGTTTCTGTCCGCTGGAGTATCAATTATGGCACCCAGTTTGCAGTCATCTGCGAACTTTGTCAGCCACAATCCACCTATGTTTGCCTGTACCTCGGAAAAATAAATGCAGAACAAGAGGGGTCCCAGGACTGAGCCCTGTGAGACACCGCTTGTGACTGGCTTAGAGTCTGACATAGCTCCAGCAACTCTGACCCTGTGGGTTCTGTCCTTGAGCCAGTTTGCAACCCATCTTGTGACATATGGGTTTACATTTAAGCTGGTGAGTTTGTCTATGATGCCCGAGTGGGGTATTGTGTCAAAGGCTTTTGCAAGGTCAAGGTAGGCTGTGTGAACTGCCTTACCCTCATCAATGGCCTTAGTGACTGTTTCAAAAAAGTCGACCAAGTTCAAAAGGCAGGATCTGCCCTTGACAAAGCCAAATTGGGTAGGATCCAATGTCTGTAGGTCCCCAATGTCTTTGTTTATGAGTTCCATAATGATCCTCTCCATAGCTTTGCAGACCAGGCTCGTCAAGCTTATGGGGCGGTAATTTCCAGGGTCCGTAGAAGCACCGCCTTTGTGAAGTGGGACCACTGTTGCCATACACCACTCTTTGGGTACGTATCCTGTAGTAAGGCTAAGATTAAACAGCAGCCTTATGTGTGGGTTTAGTTCCTCTTGGAGTTCATGTAGCACACAGCCCGGGACGCCATCCGGTCCCACTGATGCTGTGTTTTTAGCTTTAGAGACAAAGGTCTTTATCATCCATAATGCTATAATGTTTACACATGAGAGCTAGAAGATCCAGTCCTTGTTTATTAAATAATTTTATTAGCTCTTGGTGGAATAAAAAATCAGGTACCAGACCAGTAGGGTATTGATACATTCTCAAACCTTGCAGTACAATGTTAGCTCTTATACATTGTTGGAAGTATTCCACTTCCAAGCTGAGTTTCTTGTATTTAAGCAAGTTCTGATCTAAGCTGTTTAGTAAGTCTGTTATGTTCAGCATATCCCTAGCCGAGTTCCCATCAAAATTAAATTCATTGTTGTGAGAAAGGCCAACTGGACTTGTAAGCCCAATCTATTAAAGTAGGGACTCCAATAAACCCTGGGACATGGTTGTCAGTAGACCTTTGTCTCGGTAAACTGCTATTTGGTAGCATTTGGCTGCCAACCTGAGTGCTGACAACTCAGTTCTGACTTGCATTACCAGAAAATGAAGTAGAATGCTGATTCACATTATTTAGCAATGCTTGTGTAGTAACTACATTTACATTTGGTTCCTTGTTACCTGGATCAATTATTTGTGGCTGCTGAGTGGTGTTACCATTTGTAACAACTCTCATTTGGTTCTGCTGATGCTGCTGCTGCTCATCTTGTGTTAGTAAACCATTAGTAGAGCCATTTATAGAATCCACTTTTTATGACAGGAGTTCTACTTGCTGTGATAAGGCATGTACTAATGCCGTAAGTTGACTCACTGCCTCAGTTTCTTTTGTAGAATCCATAAGCAATTCCAAGGATGAGTCCAGTGCATTGGTTGCAATGTTGCCTGAAAAAACACTTAAAAACTCCACCAAAGTGACCTGTTCAGCACCATGGCATGTACTGTGCACCATACCTCACAGGTGTACACACCATTGCTGAATGTGTATATGTGTGTCAGTTATGTTTGCTCTGCTGCTCACAGCCCTTATGTGTTTGTCCGACACATACCTGGGATGATATGTGGACAGATGCTATTTGTGAATGCCTGATGTCTGATTTACAGATCTCATCATCAACGGTGCAAGTATGGCCAATAAAATACAATTACACTGACAACCTTCAAATCTTACTGTGGCTATGGGGAGTGTACACACCCTTGCTGACATGGCACCCTTTTCCCTGATATGCCATGGGGCCACATTATTGTATATGTTAACATTACACAAACCTGATATGTGACATATGACCTGTGCAATCAAATGCAGTATCAAATAAATGTGTTAGTTGTACAGATGCTGATTAAGATGCATGCAATTTGTATGTGCATATGTGTGCACACCCTTATCATGATGGCTTGTTGCACCAACTAAGTGTACTACAGAAGTCACTATCCCTGGAAGGGGTATATTAGCATGGGCCATCTACCCTACAAATGTTCCCCAACTCTCCATGATTAAAAGATCAACTCATGTGCACAGCCCTTGGAGGTCACACAGCACCGTCACTATTGCTGTGGAGTCAGGGTTATGTCTGCCACAATTCATGACCTTGACTGTGTGCAGATACAGCCATTCTTAGTGAGCTTTGGATCTCTGCTTCAGTGCACTGTTGTGTTTCAGGATGACACCCCCTCCCCATCCTCAGCCTTTTTGCAGATGCTTGACATCGATGGCCTACACATGTGTTATTTTGCAGTGTCCCAAACTCTGAACACCATGTGTACTGGCCTAGTCCCTGCTAATGAATGGTGCCAGCAAGGTACAGGTGGGGATGGTGGGCCTGAGGTGGGGTGAGGTGTTGGTTGTGCACCACATATATCTTAATTGATACTGTCTTTAGGTTTCCAACTTGGTCTTGGTACACCAGTACACATTGCATCACATGCCTTTGGAGGACTTTTGATGTTATGTATACGCTAACTGAACAGAGCCCTGGATGATGTTTCCTGTGGAACAACTGTCCCATCTGATTACCCTAACCCATGGGCCACACTTATGCAGAGTCTAGGTAATTTCCGACACAGGTACTGCACAGCCAGTACTTACTAGACATTCCTGCAAATCCCTCAGTGTTGTGGCATCTTACTAGGAGCCTGCTTGACCAGTTTGCAATATGTGTCATCATCTGTCTCGGATGGCCATCTGTTTATTTTCTACATTAATCCTGTCCCATACATCCTCGCCTCATACATGACTGTCTGCACTGTTTGCTATGGTATATGTAATGGTGAGGTAAGGCTACATGTCCAACTCTTGCGTGCTACCTGTTGGGTATGGGATCCATTCCATGGCTTGTAAGATGTGTGCAAGCCATGGCTGCCTCTGTTGCAGGTAAGTGGGCACATTTGATGGCCAAATGTCTTGGACAGCAGACCATTTTTTGGTGTGACACTGAGGACCTGTACTTGCTGGAATGCCCATATTCATGAAGAGTGCATGCTGTCAGGACCTCAAAAGCTGCTTCCACAATATGTTATTTGGAGTGTATGCACACATATGCTTCCAGTGTTTGCGAAGGTATGTATTCCACATATTTGCTGTCCAAACATAGGATTACATATTACACATGTATTGCTCATGTTAGGCCCACATTAAGGTTGTAAGGGTTGTGGAATGCAGTATTGTGATATGCCGTTGTGTAGATCTGTAACAGTTGCCATTGTAATAGTGGTATATATACTGTTGTAGCACTGTATAAGGGTGATGTTTCAGGCAAGTCCCCACTGTAGACCATTTGTCCCACCATTATGTTCATCTCTGTGCAATGACAGGGTGTTATTCATATTGCAGGACTCTTACATACCCTTCAGATACTCCACCATGGTGACCACTGTGGTGCAGTGCAGATAACAGCAACAATAAGTGAACATATACATAATGCATTATGGGTAGGTGTGTTAAATGTGTGCATGGAATATACCATGGCCATAACATGGCCAGTGTATTGGCAAACCTGAGCAAACACCATACTCACCAGCTACAGGCTGCTGCCCAGGAGGTATACCAGAGGGACCTACATAGTAGTGTGAGAGATGTGATGTCAGTAGGCACATCTGTGGCATTGGTACAGGGAGGGAGCAGCATTACAGTACATCAACAGTTCAAGCCCACAATACTGCAGATTATGCACATCTGTTTATTACTACAACGTAGCAACAGACTATATATATTTAATTTCAAATATGCATGATTAAACTCTACAGATGCAGATGGATATGTAAAAGTGGTCTACTGATGTGCCCTGTGGCCTTACCTGCACACTCCTCATTCATTGTGTGGGTAGCACTTTCCTCCAGAATGGTCTCTGCCGGATCTTGTGTTTGCAGGTGGGCAGGTGCCCCAAGGCTGGTGAAGAGCTCCTCAGCATGTGTCAGGGGGGCTGTATGGCATGACCCCTCCATGGCAAGCTGGTTACTCCTAACTGCAGCAGCATGCCAATGGGCATGGTGGAGTAGATCAGTGCACCGATGTCAGACCTGCTCATAACTGCAGTTATGCAGGCTGACATTGTTTACCCTGTGGACAGGATCATTCCATGGGGCAGTCCTCTCCTGCAGATCATGGGTTGTATGTCCAAACAGGGTGTGGTCGTGCTGCACCAGGTATTGAATGATGATGTCATTCTCCTGGGGGGTATACATTGGAAATCTCTCCCGAGACATGATGCCTGAAAGATATAAAGAGGAAAACAGGTCTGAGGACCTCATACTGCAAGGATATAATAGCTGTTAATACACATCTCTGTCTCCCCCCACCATATGTGCAACAACAATCTGATCACACGACTCAAAGGGTATGTTTACAGCAGACCTACTGTTGGGATATATATCGTATTGTACAACAATTTGTGCAATGTGTTTGTAGTCATGTTCCATGTTGAGACACTATCATTGGTGGCCTGTTACGAACAATGTCACCTGCGTGCCCTTGTAAGGGCCATTATGGCTCCATATATGCATGTGTTCTGTTTGCAATGTGACTGCTGCAAATCTGGTGTTTTGTGTTAATGGGGATATCTATGCATGCTGTTAGACATAATCCTGGAATCTGTGGACTATTACTACCCACATATGTTCTATAACTGTGACACAACTGCATGTTTGGGAAGACAGTTTCCAGCAGAACCACCTCTCCCACCTCATCTGGCCATGTTACTAGGCCACAACACATCTGGAACCCACCCAGGGACCTCATCATCTACTGGTCCTGCACTACCCCCAGGTGGAACCACCTCAGGGGATGGTATTCACCACCCCCTGGAAGCACACACAGACAGGATCCTGTCCCCCGAAGTCAGGTCCAGGATCTGGTGCATAAAGAGCTCCACAGAGACTTCGGGATGTGCTACAGCATCTTGAGGCTCTCAGTACACAATCACAGGGTCTGCATGGTTCTCCTGCTCAGCCCCCAGCCCAGGCACCTTCAAGGCCATGAATATGCCATTGTGACTGCCCATGGGTGGGGGCCTTGGTCCCATTGTTTCCATATGGGGGCTCATGGGTTTCCACATTCCAGATACCACTCCCCATCCAAGGTGTTTACCCACCACATGTGTGATATACCACCACTGTATGATGTCTTGTCTGTCTTCCAACCCAACCTACCTCCCCAAATATACCTACTGTCCTACCCCAAAATACTAATCCCACCTTCACAAACAAGGGCAATGTGTTTGCAACATGGATTTCACACCAGACATAACTGTCCATTTTGCACCCACTTACTACTATATATATATATATATATATATATATATATATATATATATATATATATATATATGTATATATATAGGGTGCATTCAAATATCAGGTCCACACTCTCTAACTCTCCTTCCTTCACAGCTGCATTGTTCTGCCTTGCTACCACACAGGCAGGTGTCACATGTGGACACAGCCTAACATTAGGGGGTATATATAGGGACTGATAGCAGGTAAGCCTATTACACATCTATGGCATTTGTGCATGCTACATTACACATTAACATGACTGTCCTGCAAGTGTCTGAAACTCATGTGTCTGTCATAATGGCATTACTTCCACCACTAGCTATTTGCCAGACTAATATACATGCCTTGCTGTACAGAACACACACTATGATGGCTTACATCTTGTCATTCAGTGCTGAGCGGCACAGTTGACAGGTATGGCCCACTGCCCACAGGGACAGACACTATTGCCCATAGCAGTTGTTCAGCAGGACATCATTACAACAACTCCTGATGGCACATATAAATCTTTCCACATAATCTATCCCATTATTGTAGACTAAGTACTACATTCAATTACATGCATTTATTTTTCATATACCTGTTGTACCTGTTGTAGGATTGTCATCTCTTCTGAATACAGTTTTATGTGTCCCCTTAGTTATGTAGGGTTGTTTGTAGGTTTAGATGGTGTAGATACTTTTTTTCTCTCTCTCTCTCTCCACTACAGGGATGGAGCCACTTTGAATAGATTGCAGCATGGATTTTGTAGGTTATGCACATGATCAGGTGATGGCCTCTGCACCAATCAGTGTTCACCACTTGCTACCTGCATGCAGCCAGCTGTGTAGTACTTCCAATGACCGCTGTCATGTCATGGCAAACCACAACTATAAATTACTAAATCATGTGGGCATTGTCCTTTTACCTTACCTGTATGGAAGACATCCTTCCTGTGTGTGGGCAGCAGTGTTACAGACAGCAGGACTGAGCCTTGTGGGATGCCACTTGTAACTGGTTTGGAGTCTGACATAGCTCCAGCAATTCTAACCATGTGGGTTCTGTCCTTGAGCCAGTTTGCAACCCATCTAGTGACATAGGGGTTTATATTTAATCTGGTGAGCTTATCTATAATGCCCGAGTGGGGTATTGTATCGAAGGCTTTTGCGAGGTCCAGGTAGGCTGTGTGGACCACCTTCCCCTCGTCAATGGCCTTGGTGAGTGTTTCAAAGAAATCGACCAGGTTTAAGAGGCAGGATATGCCCTTAACAAAGCCAAACTGGGTAGGATCCAGTGTCTGTAGGTCCCCAATATCTTTATTTATGAGGTCCATGATGATCCTTTCCATAGCTTTGCAGAGCAAGCTAGTCAGGCTTATGGGGCGATAGTTTCCAGGATCCGTTGAGGCACCACCTTCATACTAGTTTAACATGGAATGCAGTCTGTCTGCATAGCTCTCAACTGTGAGCCTATCCATATGATGGCCAGATGATTGGCTGTTATGATTTTTCTGTTCACCACACAGGTCTTGTTGAGTGCTATCAGTACATGGCTACATCCATTTGTGTTTCTGACTTCATATTCCTGAATAAGGGTATGTTACAACTAATCCTGTAACACCAGCGACCTTTCCAGTGTATAACAACAATATTGCAAATATGGCCCCGTGTTTCAGCCTCTGTCCTCCACCTATATACCAGGCTTTGTCTATATGTCATGCAGTAAAAGGTTGTTAAGTAGTGGCCTATCATTATGTTGTGCTGACATTTTTGCCATCATTCTAGTGATGTTGTGGACCCCCAGACATATTGTGGGGTAGAGTCCATATATATGTGGGTTACAGCTGGGCAAAATGCATGTGTCCTTGTACATTCCAGAGGTCAGTGTATATAACACTGTTAAATGCCCTTGTAAGTCATTCTATGAGGGAGGGGAATGCACTATTTATAACTTAGGCTGTTACAACATGTGAGGGATATCAGTAGTAAAACACTTTAAGGTACATGTCAGTACATTTTCCTAAATTTCACCTTGGGAACATTGGTGGGCTAGTGCTTACTGTCTTACAGACAGTACTGTTTGTCAGTGTGATAGTGATGTTTTAAGTTAAGCATTGTTATGTAACAGATGCATCTTCAGTGTGAAAACTTAATTCTTTTCCTCCAAGGGGTTGAGCACAGAGCGTAATTGGAAGCTGCTGAACTGCATCTGCATTAATTACTATTGATTGATTCTTATCTTCAGGGCCAGTGTTTCTTTACTGTTGTACTACTTGAAGGCCTTGACAGCAACATATGTTATACTTTCAGATTACTGTACAAAATGTTTTGCTTGAGAGGTGCATTAGTCAGTTAGTATGCATTTCAAACACCTAACTGCTATATGAAATTGCATATATAACTGAAATAGTACACAAATAAACATTTCTTATGTTCACAGGTTAGTACTAGGCTACCTGCCCTTTCAGGCCATTTTAAGCCTAGCCAGTTACCCCATGCAAGAATCAAACCCTGCACCTTGTGTCTGTAAGGTAAACACCTTAACCATTAGCCCAACCTCCCACCCTGCAAACCTGTGTGTGGTGTCATATGCTTTGACTTCTCTGTGGGTATATGTTTCATGCAATAATTGTCTTTTGTATGATAGAATCAAACACTGTCCATTTTAAAAGGTGGCTACTGTAGGAATACTGGGAGTTCAATATGCTGTGCACCCTTTAAGCATGTATCTTCCTATGCATATCTATATGTAGTAATATATGTATATGTGTATGTATATGCATATACATATATATATATATATATATATATATATATTTATATATATATATATATATATATATATATATATGTATGTATGTATGTATATATATATATATATATATATATATATATATATATATATATATATATATATATATACTGCTTCCGCATTGTATATTCCAAATGGTAGACAGACTTTTCTGCATGATATCTTATTGATACCATCCTGACATCATACAGGTGAGATGGATTACTGTTAAATTCTTGTGGCTCTGTTGTGTAGGGTTCTGGGTATGAAGCTTGCAAGTGTTGGTATTATGTTGCAAGGCAGATCTGTTTGGCTGTGGAGGAGGGGATGATATCAATAATTATAAATTGGGCCCCCTCATCTGCATTAATGGTGCCATCGGTCATATATGTATTTTATATATATATATATATATATATATATATATATATATATATATATATATATATATATACATATATATATATATATAGACATATATATGTAGACATATATATGTATATATATATATATATATATATATATATATATATATATATATGTGTGTGTGTATAGATAGATAGTGATATATATATATATATATATATATATATATATATATATATATATATATATATAGAGAGAGAGAGAGAGAGAGATATGTATGTATATACATACACATACATCTACATATATAAATACATTTCCTATACTGTTGAATGACTGTGCTGGATGATATGTTTGAGAAAACATCCCATTTATTTATATCTGACATGGCTTAGTGGTAAATAGCTGTGTTGTGCAGTCCTGGGTTTGAGACCTACAAAGACTGATTATTTTGTTGCTGGGCAGAACAAGGGCTTTTGGATACAGAGTGATTAAGGCACTTTTAAGCAGTTGTAAGCAGGTTTGTGTGAATTTGCGTGACGTAAGCAATGCTAACTTCCAGTTAAATATTCTTATAGTCAGTTATCCTCTAAATTGCTATACCTGCTTATTACTGTTTAAAAGTGCTTACTCCCACTTACCCCCACGCTAATTTCTTTAAAAGAAAAGAAAAAGGGGTGATAGGAAAGTGGTGAAAAAGGGGCACAAAAAGGGAAAGACAATAGGGAAAATGGCTCGGGATGTGCAGGACAGGTGTAGGGATGGTCCATAGCTGCCCATTTCTTCTACAGCAACAGCTGTGCATATACACTGAACTTGGAGGTAGATTTGGACACTCAATCCCCTGGAGAAGGGTGAGGACAACAATAATATGCTGTGAAGCCAGTTACACCAGATTACATGTGTCCAGTGGATAGCTGCGCAAAATGGACAGCTATGTATTGGGCGTGATTTTTTTTTGGAAACAGATTGCTTTTTTTTTTTTTTTTAAGGTGAGAGTGAAATGTTGGGGAAGGATAGTAGGTATATTTGGGGAGGTAGGTTGGGTATGATAGACAAGACAGCATACAGAGGCAGTATATGATACATGTGGGGGGGTAAACACCTTGGATGGGGAGGGGTGTTTGGAAGTCAGAAGCACATGAGCCCCCAAATGGAAACAGTGGGACTGAGGTCCCCACCCATGGGCAGTCACGACTGCACCTTCATGGCCCCAAAGGTGGCTGTGCTGGTGGCTGGGTAGGAGGGGCAGGCTGACCCTCTAAATGTGCCATGCAGCCCTCAAGCTGGCGTAGCTGATCTCCAAACTCACTGCAGAACTCGCTATGCACCAAACCACAAATATGATGATGGGTGACAGTTTCCTGTCTGCGGCAGCTCCCAGGAGGGGGAGAGCCCCATCCCCTGAGGTGGTTTCACTGGAAAGTGGTGCAGGACCAGCGGACGAGGAGGTCTAGGTTGGGCCCCAAACATGATGGCATCCGGTGCCATGGCCAGATGAGGTGGGAGAGGTGGATCCGCTGGGACCGGCCTTCCCAAACATGCTATGGTGTTGTAATTTTAAAACATATGTGAGATAGTAATAGTCAACACATTCCAGGATTAGGTATAACAGCATACATAGATATTCCCCTTAACCAAAAACATTAGATATGGAACAGTTGCATAGCAAACAGAACACATGCATATATGGAACCACAGTGGTCATTACAATAGCATGCAGGTTACATTGATGGCAGCATGCCACCAATGTGGGAGTATTTCAACATGGCACATGCATAGAAACACATTTCAATATTTATCATACAATGGGACATATATCCCAACAGTAGATAACATACCTATTGAGCTGTGTATTTAAATTATTGTTGGAGATATGGTGGGGGGGGGATGTCAATTAACAACTTGTATATCCCTGTAGTTCTCACTACTTTCTTAGTCACTGCTGTAATCTGTACCTTACAGGTATTATTACACTACCCTATAACCTTAGTTTGGACAGTGGTATGTTTGCAGACAAGTATATGCGTGAACTGTGTTTTACCTACAGGATAGACTTCTTACCTGGTATACCTGTGGAGGTATTGTTTGTTAACACTAGCTGACTATTTCTACACATATTCCCAAATTCCAGGTTGATGTTATGTACATACCTCTCAATCTCTTATTGCAAACACTGTGGTCAAGGCTTGACAACATGCAGGTGGAACTGAAACATATTTTGACAAATGCCCTCATAAACTTTTGGTGAGTTGCTGCAATGACAGGTTTGTTTTCATATACATTTTCTGAATATTTACAGGTCTGACAATCAGTTGCATGTCATTAAAATGTGCCTATATTTCAGACATCATCACACTGATTTGCCAGGGAGGAACAGAGTAACAGGCAGTGCATATGGGCCAATTATCTGGACATTCTGAACAAATCTGTACAGTCGAGGGGTATGATTATGCATACAGCTTACTACCACTCCCAGGATTTGAATCATGGCTGTGTCTGCTTAAAATAAAACAGTGTATGTCACAGTTCAGTGTGCTGTTTAGATATTGTTGTGTATTCTTTCACTGTTTTCTGTCTATAAGTCTCCCGTGGCTTTGCAATCTGACCTTGTAATTACAACAGTCTTATACAGGGATTCCTAGACAGTTTTATTATGTAGCACAGTGTGAGTGACACTGATGAGTAATACGTTATTATTCAGATAAACTACAATAACCATGCCATACAGTACCAGACTAAACAGTACCAGTCCAGGATTTCAATCTTTATTTCCAGGCGCATGTTTCTTATCTGACAGACCTGTGGAAGAAATGTTTATTAACACTACCTGAATGTTGCCACACATATTACCAGATTCCACGTTATTATTATGCACATACATCTCACTCTGTTACTGCACACACTCTGGTCATAGCTTCACAACATGGGGATAGAGATGGGACATAATTTGCATATTACTCTCATAACATTTTGGTAAGTTGCTAGAGTGACAGGTTTGTTCTTATAGATATATTTCTGATTGTTATGATGTCTGACAATCAGTTGCATGTAATTATTTGCAGCCTAAACTTCTGGGATCATTCCACTGATTCGCCAGGGGAACAGGGTGACAGGCAGAAAAAGTAAGCCAGTTATCTGAACTTTCTGACAACATCTGTACAGTTAAGGGGTATGATTATGCATACAGCTTACTACCACTCCTAGGATTCAAACCATGGCTGTGTGTTCTAAAAATACAACAGTTTATGTCACAGTTGAGTGTGTTATTTGGATTTTGTTGTGTATCTTTTCACTGTTTTCTGTCTAACTCTCCCTCAGTTGTACAATATGACCTTGTGATTACAACAGTCGTATACAGACATTCCTACACATTTTATTTATGTAGCACAGTGTGGGTAACAGTGCTTAATACAACAGCACTATTAAGAGAATGCAACACTACATTACCATATGATACCAGAGTAAACACAAGCAGTCCAGGAGTTAGACCTTTATTGCCAGTCTGTTACACTTTTATTTACATACAACCTATATGAGACTCTTCCTGCCATATTGTCTGTTTATTTAGTACATCCCATACACAATACAGGTTTTATACTGGCAATTAACTTTCTACTACTTTTAGATTTATTTCTTGTGACAGTACATGCAAGATTATTACTAACCTGCCTCACAATGCAGCCTTTGCAGCATACACTCATGGGCTTCCTGATTCACAGCCTGCTCTGCTGCAGCTGTCAGAGACATAAGGGTAATATTTAGCCATACCTATCCATAATGTACATGAGCTAGGCAATTATTAAACGGTTAGTAGAATGAGTACTTACACACTGCTGGGACATCACCCTGCCTAGCTTCTTGGATCCACTGATCCAAGAGCTCCCTCTTCCTCCATTTCAGGTCAGCATAGTGATGCCTAACCTGTTCACCAGTTCAAGGGATTCCAGTGGCACTGGTGAGGTCACGGGTGAGATGGTCCCAGGCTTCCGTAGTGCACACAGATAATACTTGTAATTGCAATCCTTCCCCAATACCGGCAATTGTGCCTACAGCAGAAAGCTGCAACCAGTTATGAGATGTATTCCTGCCTGTGGCATTCAAATAGGGCAAATTTCTTGCACTTTGCCGTGATTGAATGGTTTTGAAAATGCTAAGCTATGGGCAAACCTGCTTACCTAAGGTTGGCATTGCTTAAAGGGGCATACCAATGGGCAAATCTATTTAGCTGGGCTACGCATTGCTTAAACCTAGTAAGCGGAGGTGTGCAATACTTAGCATTGCTTATTTTTAAAATTGTATGCTATTTGCTGTTTGGCATTGATTTATCATTCATTACATGTTATAAATTTGTTTAGTATCCATGATTCATGTGTACATACACCATATGGGGTACTTGTGTTTATTGGGGGATTTCACCACTTTATTATAATGACACCTCACATCTGGACTTAATGCAGTACTCCAGTTCACAAATATATGTTATTTAGTAGGTTATACAACAAAAAAATGTATAAATTCCTTTCACATGTAAAATGGGATTTTGCTATAGTGAGGATCTGTTTGTGTATACCTCAGTTTTATGTACAGTTCATATGGTGTAGTGGTAAATCACTGTGACTATGGTGTGCAGGCTTCTGGGTTTGAGAATTGCAACGGCTGATTATTTTGTTGCTGGGCAGAACAAGGGCTGTTAGATACAAAGTGATTAAGGCACTTTTAAACAGTTGTAAGCAGGTTTGCATGATGGTAAGCAATGTTAACTTCCGGTTAAATATTCTTACAGTCAGTTAGCCTATAAATTGCTTATCCTGTGTAGGCATTATTTACCCCTGCACAAACAGGATTAAACCCACCTACTACTGCTTAAAAGTGCTTACTTCCACTTACCCCAACACTAATTTAGAAAGAAAAGAAACACGAGTCATGGAAAAGTGGTAGATTTGGACACTTTATATAATTTTTTACACTATTTGCTGTATGGCATTGATTTATCATTCATTACATATTATAACTTTGTTTAGTATCCCTGATTCATGTGTATGAATACTATATGGGGCACGTGTGTTTATCTGTGGATTTTACCACATTATTACAATGACACCACAAATCTGTATTAATCCAGTACTCCAGTTCACAAATATATGTTATTTAGTAGGTTATACAGCAAAAAAAAAATGTTCATGAATTGCTTTCACATGGAAAATGGAATTTACTATGGTGAGGATCAAACCGGGAATGACTGCTCACAAAGCAAACTCTCTAAACACTACACTATTGCAGTACTATTTCTACTGACTGTATCTTATTATTTACCTTCTTGTGCCATTTAAGATAGAGTATGCGTAGCTAAGCAATGGGCAAACATGCACAGCTACAGTTAAATCTAATCAGTTTGATAAAAAAATATTTCTACTGCTATTTTCTCTAAGAAGGGACAGGTTTCACGTATTGCTGTGGATTTCTGCATGCATCTGCACATTTGACATAAATCCTGGTGCGTTTTTGTTGCTATGAGTGTAGGGTTTTACTGGAAAGTGGGGATTTGACCTTTGCAATCGCTGTGGGTGTGTTTTGTCCTGCAACATGTCATGTTTGTACACTAACAGTCCCACTTTGAGCATTTGAAAAGGTGGAAACCCCCTATATGAGAATTCCCGCTCATTATAATTGCTGAACAGCAATTCTTGAGTGCAAGGGCATGTATATTGTAAGAGCTCTGCTCTCAGACACACCCCCTGCACTCGTCCATGCTCCATGTCCGTTTAGGAGCAAAGGCAACGCGCCTTCATAACTATGCATGGCGTGCTGCTCTTAAATGGTCGTTTTCATGCAGGAATAAGCTATTCCTGCATGGAAGTTTACTGAATCCTGGGGGCTATCTCATAATTTACAAAATAAGTCAGCTTCTGTCAGTAATTGTTTATAGTTTTCAGACATCAGTGTAAATGCTACAGCACATGTAATTCAAGATACAGAGTTAAGTCACAGTACAATTTCAAATACAAATGTTTACAATGTAATAAATTCTAGTTTACATTTAATTCCAGGTACAGAGTTAAATCACATTATGGTAAATATAGACATCAACACAATCAGTGTAATGTGAACATTTCCAGACCAAATAATTTTGTAATGTTTCAAATTCACATTATTTCATATAGTTTCTTGCTTTCAAAAGTCAGTGCAAATATTGCACTCAGGGGGGATAAGAGGGATCAGAGTGCAAATTTTGATCAGTCTTATAAAGTAAATGATATACAAATTTCATTGTAAAGTAAAAAGCAAAGTTCTATAAGAAAGGATTTTCAGCTTCTCTGTAAAGGGCGTGGCATTGCAGCACCAGAACAGAGCATTTATCTATTGTTTAAGGCTAAAAGAAATGACAATATTTAATTGTTTGCAGAAAACTATGGAATAATGTACTGATTAATACAGGCAAATCAACTTCAGTTACAAATAGATATTTATTAGAGGACAAAAATGCAGTTTTGTCAGTATTTAAAGGGCCAAAGATTACAGCAGCTTACAGTTCCAAGTGTAACAGCTCCATACTAGGTTTGGCCATATCATCAGAGTTATATGTTGTTTTACACTTCAGTAATAAGATGTTATGGAAAAATAAAAATACTACATAATGTACAGTAGTGCACACAGACAATACTTGTAAGAATTTGCATGGAGTAGTTTGCACAAATGTATATAATTTGAAGGTTTGGTTACTACATGGACATGCAGATTTATGGGTTAAAGATAAAATAAATTCCACTTCAGCTGACACAGCTAAAGTGCTCATAAAGACATATTGGGTGCAGCCAGTTAGAAAAAAAGGGAATCATACACATTTAAGTTGTGTAGGGTATACCAGAAATGACAGTCATCTTAATTCAAAGAATAAAGGGGTTGCAGTTACAGATTTGGCAAATTATTTTTTTTGTGTTATTGTTTTGTTTAGCAGTCATTGTTAAAAGCTTTGTATTATGGTTGTAAAGTGTTAAAAGTGACATTTTGCTACTTTACAGAATGTAAACTTTAAAGTCAATGCTACATTTTAAAAGTGACAGTACTATCAAAAGTTCAGAGTCCATGCATGAAAACAGTGCATCATAAAATATTGTGTCATTAAAGCCACATGTTCAACTCCTATGTTATATTTGTAAAAAGGGCAGACAAGTAAAGTTCCAGAATTAGATCAGTTTAACTGTAATAATAAATGTGTATACTATATAAATAAACTTCATATACTTATATAAAGGACACACAAGTAAACTTACAGATAAAAAACTTCACATACTTGTATAAAGGACTGACAAATAAAGTTCCAAAATCAACTCAGTTCAACTTTAGAATGCAAATGGTACAAGATTGCATATATTTCATGCAGAAATTGCAGTTTACCAAGCACACTAGTAACTGAGTTATATGCCAGTTCAATGTGATGAATTAAAGACAGTACTGTATGCCATAAGGCAGTATGGTAAAGATCAATATAATAATCTTAGTGACAGTTTATGCAGTTACAGTTCTTACTATTTATCCAAGAAAATTTTAGACAGTAATGATAAATTCCTGCAGCATTCAGTAGTACTGAAAAGTTAAATGACATGAGGTAAAGAAATAGCTATGGTAAGACAGTGGGTGGAGTTTCACTCACAGAACAGTATGTTAGGACCTGAGGACCAAGAGAGTACTTTAGTTTCATTTGAGGTTATGACAGGAAAACTGAAGTTTCTGTTTAATTTAATAATAAAGTTACAGCCTTTCAATTTCACAGTAGTACATTATCAGTTCAGTTACACACTTGAAAGAATGTATTTATTAGTTACATCAGTTTAGGTGATTATGCTACATTATCAGTTTGCTTAAAGATTTACAAGAATGTATGTTTATTTCATGCAGACAAATTAAAATAAAGTCAGGGCAATAAGCAATGCTATCAGTTTAAAATTATTAAAGTTACAAAAGTTATTTTAAAGACCTGATACTATCTTTGTGCTTTGCAGTAATTTTAAATGCAGCCAAAAACAGTCACCAAGCCCTGCACAGAGAGGTTTTCAGGGCCAAAGAAAAACAGCCTCCAGTACTTCAGCAGTGTCTGGGACAATGCAGAGTAAGATGTAAACTTGGCAAGAGCTGTGGTGCACAAGTCAAACAGAATTTATATAAATTAGAATTAAAGCAAGTATATAAATGTTCTCATGTTTTCAGACAATTGTATAACAATACTAGTTTTCAGTTTAAATAACCAAAACTAATGGACCAAAGAAGAGCACCTCATAGAAATACAAAGTCCTTTATTGCCAAAAAGTATTAATGCTGAACTCATTACAGCCAAGTGACGTCTCCAGGCATTTCTGCAGTTACCTCCTACTGCGCTTCTAGGCGTCAAATATTGCCTGTTCATATTTGCATTAATATTTCCAAAACCATGCTACATACAATGTATCAGAATATTTTATCTTGAAGCATGCTTGATGGCAAATACAATTGTATTGATGTATGACCTCTATCAGTTAGCATTTGGTAGAAATGTAAGGTGATATGTTCATTTTTTCATGGCTGAATCCACACCCACTGGGAGTTACAGGTGCACACTTAAAAGAACTCTACTGGAGGGAATGAATAGTGTTTTCATCCAAGTATGCCTCAGTTTTCAGTTTACCCATAGTCTTTAAAGTTAACATGTATGAGTTAAACTATCAAACACAAATCCCCTGACTCTGGATAAAGTAACCAACGATAAAAGTATAATGTTCCAAAAAAGCCTTTTTTGGAACATGTATGAGTTAAAGCAAGTATGTAAATGTTTTCACGTTTTCAGACAGTTATATAACAGTACTAGTTTTCAGTTTATATTTTTATCTATGTTCAGACAATACTGACAAAAAATTTATTAATAGTTTAGTCTCCAGAATATAACATTATCAGATATCAGTTTATTTTTATCCATGTTCAGGTAACACTGTCAGAATAGGTATTTCTTTAGCATTACTTTAGTTAATCTCCAGATTATAATGTTAATTTCAGTCAAGATTTAGAATATGACATTCATACTCAGTTATGTGTTCAGTATAGTACATTTTAGTCAAATTTCAGAATATAAGATTAATACTCAGTTACTTCACATTATTAAGTCAGTTTTAAGGGTAAAGTGACAGAATTATTCATAACAGGCTTATTAAGATAAGTTATCTAAAGAATAGATAGTAATAGTTATTCGATATAATCAAGGCATAACAGTACATACCTAATTTGTTTATTAAGTTACTGATTCCAGTGCACTTTACATGATTATTGTACATTAGTCAGAAAGTTAAAAGGGCACTAACACAGAATGCAAAGGCATACACCTGAAATACAGACAGCAAATAAATATTTAGCGATATTTAAGATACATGTTTAGGAGGATGACATCTATTATAGCACATAGAAATTTAAAAAGGTAAATAGAATTATATTATTCAGGAAAAAAAAATCTAGCTGAAAATTTACAGACACGAGTTCATACAGTATATGGTAATTATGCTCAAGACCAGTTATAAAGGTATCCCTTTAGTGCCAATTTCAATTAGTCTTCAAAAAAGATCCATCATGCTTGATAGGCTATATAATAAAAAATGGACTAAACAGTACAATGTTTGAAAATTTAAATATGTGGACAACAGGAAGAGATTTCATTTGCTACATCATGGTACAATAAAGCACCAGTTCATAACATAGAAAACATAGGCAATAGACATTGCAATGTTACCATTACAGCATACAGAGATAGGGAAGAAAAATAGACAGGGTTAGCAGTTCATAGTCTGTGTAACTTAACTGAAGACTTACAGAGACAGGTTGAGGATGTGTAAGGCATTTTCTCTATGCTGTTTCTGGAACAGCAAGGTTAAAATAATTACCTGGCCTAATCAGTTTTAGAAACAACAGACATCCATTTTCATAATAATGGGCAGGTTTTAGATATTGCACACATACAATAGAACTTAGACTTAAAGATTGTAAAGAATATGGATCTAGGTAATGGGGTAGTCAATAGAGATGGTATATTTCCTGCATATGGAACTGTTAAAGCTATTTGGGAATTGTATAAATTAGCCAAGTTGCTGGAGGTATTAGCTAATAGTACCTTTGAGACCATAAAGAACATCACTATCTATCAGGACACAGCTGCAGAATATAAGTGAGGTGGCATAAAGCCATATATTCAAACCAGATTATAGTCATTATCAAAACAGATATGAGGTAACTACAAAAGTAGGTCCCTGTAAACTTTCATTACGGACTTCAGCAGGAGCTGTTAGAGTATGAGTATTCTTAGTGAATTCACTATCGTACATTAAGGTAGAATAATAGGCCTGGATATATTGAGTCAGATGTGTTTTTATGTATGCATCCAGTTTCAGGGAAAGAAAGTTCATTAGAAATGAAAAGACAATCTTATCTTGCTGGCTAAGCATGAGATGTGCAGAAATACAGAATACAGAAATACAGAATGTTTCTTTCTCAAGGGAAAGATATGCATAATGTTAGATAAGGCACATGCAAGACAAGGTTTGGGAAACCAAGGTTAAAGAGGCATGTAAAACATTACATGGTTTTTGAATATACTTCAGACACAGTCAGTGAAGTCAATAAGTTAGTTCAGACTGATGTACATACAAGATTAAATATCCATCATTCCAGAATGGAAGATATCTTTTGGACTGCAGAACAGATATTTAAGCCAGAGTACAGAAGCCAGGTTAAATATTCATACTATTTAGGAGGAAATGTTGTTTCAGTTGATATTATCAGAATATATGTGCAGAAACATTGTATATATTTGTCCGCACTTTTACTGTTATCCAGCACTCCAGATCAGTACTGTTATTAAAGACAGTATTTGAATATTGTTAACATCTAATAAAGCATTATTAACCAAACTACCATGTTTGCAGCACATGTTTTATGAAAGTACAAAAGATTTGGCCCATAAAAGAGAGACTGGCACTGTTCAGCACAAGTGTGGGTAATTAACAGATAAAGACTTTCATTCTGTCTCATTTCAGTTGTTTCCTGTTAAATGCAGTATACTACAGTCATATCAATCTTTCATGTTTAATTTGTTGATGTATACCAGCATGGCTTTGCAAAGCAAATGACAACCTTAACAAATCTTGTTGAATGTTACAAACCTGCGAGTACTAGTGTTAATAAGAGCAGTTATCCTAATTTATCTGGGTAGTTCAAAGATTTTAAGGCCTTTAATTTTCTGTGTTAGAAATGTTTGGGGCTTTTCCAGTTGAGTGGTATGCTTGGATTATACATACCACTGCATTTGGTGAACACCTGTATTCAATGATTAGTCTGGTAAGGAAAGAGTAGAGTGGTAAGAGGACACCTTTGGGCCATAAAGATGGAAATTAACTGAGATGTATAGAAGGGTTTCATGATGGGAGAAATATGATGATCAGGAGAAAGAGAGAGAGAGAGTTGTCCATATAAGTACCCATATAGCTTATTTTGGCATCTATTTGAAGAAAAGAACCACTTATAACATATGAGGTGGGAACAGCTTTTTTTGCCAAGCATTACTGTGATGCACCTTCTTGAGACCATTTTCATTACACCAGGTAATAGTATATTCCAGTCCTTGCTGAAGTTGTTACATTTAAACAATGGTAGGAGTTATGTGGTTCAGTTCAGCCTTTGGAGGATAACTTTGAAAGATTTTATGGGATGAAAAGAACAAGAAAGAAATGACAATAAAAGATGTTAGCTTTGGCACAATTTTAACAAAATACTATAAGCATGCAGCTTTTGTGACAGATAACTAATCTTATATTAGAACCACATTACATAGTACAGCAGATTCCTTATTTTGTAGTAAACAGCTTCTACAACATTCTAGTCAGTTATTACATACTGGGTTTCTGATCACAATGCCTTGGTGGTAGGAATAGATAAATATCAGCCTGTCAGGAAGAGTCATTTTATCTTAACTAAAATAGTAAAAAGTATTTGTTTTCATTTTTTTAGTAAAGCTGTGTGAAGACTGGTAAAGAATGGTGAAGGCTGCCAGCCTAGTCAAATACAATTTGAAACATAATTCTGGCATTTGTAAATATAAATATAAAATACAGGCTTGTTTCTTAAATGAAAGAAAATACTGTAAAATGTGAACTTTAAGATTGTAGCAACATTGCCATCTGCTGTAAGAAAAACTAAGCCAAACATTTCAGATGTTCTTTGAAATTAAAATTATATTTTGTATGTCCTTTGAAGTTAGAATTTGGAGTCGATGAGTCTGGAGTAAGCATTCTGCCTATTGTTTTAAGGCTAAAGTTAATGACCAGAATTTACATATGGAATGTCCTTTATTGCTCTAAGTATAAAATAATATAAATGCAGTTCAGTGTGGCCTGGGAACCAGGAAAGTGTAAACAAATGATGTAATATTTTATCAGAACTGCAGTTTCAATTGAAAAAGTGAGAACCAGAGATTATAAAGCATTTTGATCTTGATATTCAACTCAGCACTGCCTTGCTCTATGTAAGTAAGTTATTTTAGAAGTATGTTTTCTTGTAGACATATCTAGGACTATAAAGATTAGACTAAGTGTTTTTTCTGTTATGTCAGAACTGTACTATGGAATTATTTTAAGTTTCTGTGTGATCTCTGAACTCTTGAATAGCACTGTGGTGTAGTAGTACTGTCTTATGTTTTTAGTATTTATAATTAAATATTTTAAAACATTTTACATGTGGCTGGTTTGTGTAGGGATATGTTAAGATCTAGAGTACATTGCATATTTATAGAGTTTATTGTACAAAGCCACTCTAATAAGCCTTAGACTGTTTAGTCACACTTACCATTGTATAATAATATTGCACAGTAATAATTGGACACCCTTCAAGGGTCTTTGCATAGCTGATAATTATTAGCTGATGACGACAGTAATTACTACCGTATAGTCTGGGTAAAGGGGCACAACTGAAGAATTTGTGTCAGCCTTTCCCAGGAGGGTCTGTGAAGATGTATAAATACTTATCTCAAAGTGTGGGTGTGTGTCAGCTACTTGGGCAGTGACACGAAGCACTGGTTGGACAGAGAGAGTACTGGAGGTTAGCTTGCCAGCTAGGCTGAGATCTGGACCCTATAGCTGTGCAGTACAGAGTTTTATTGGGGACCTGGAGAGCAAGGGAACAACCAGCCCCAGAATGACTGTGATATGTGTGCACTTAAGGGAAATTGTACTTTACTGTGTGTATTTGTTATCCTTTTCTTTTATATGAGACACCCTCTCTGGGGTTAGTGGTGAGGACTGAGGCTCCTTGATTGCTGGGCCAGGGCATGGGTATCACATTGTGGTTTGCAGTGGTGGGATCCACTTCACATTTGTGGTAGCGGTGGATATCCACATCACATATTAATTAGTTGGCAAATACTAATTGGTTTGTAGGGGTGTGGGTAGAGTGAATCATGTAGCTTATGTACAGTGATCTCTGAAGGTGTTTTGCACTCTAAAGCAGCCATGCAGTGAATACTCAGAGTTCAGATCACAATAGTTTTATTTCTTTTTGTTAGCTTAGTTAGTCACGGTGAGCAGGCAGCTTGTCAGCAGAGGAGTAAGGAAAGTTGACAAGGAGCCAGCTGGTGGAGATGTGCCAGGCTAGGGGACTGGTGCATGGAAACCTGACTAAGGCAGACCTGATTGCAGCCTTGGTTAAAGCTGCATCAGAAAACAGCATCCAGGAGGACAATCAGACTGGCAGTGGAGATACAATATCCTCAGAGAATGGACACCTTGACCTTTCCACGAAGGACAATCAGACTGGCAGTGGAGATACACTATCCTCGGAAAATGAACAGCTCAAACTTTCTGCAGTGTACTTAAAAATCCAGCTGGAGCTAAAGAAACTTGAGTTGGAGGCTAGGCGTTTGGAGATAGAAGCTGAAGAAAAGGAGCACCAGAGGAGGCATGAGAGAGAAACTGACTCTTCGCCAGAGTCATGGAGGTAATAGGGAGGGGTGTAACTGTACCCCAGAAGCACAACAGGTCAGTAAATTTCTTCTGAAATTTAAAGAGGGGGATAATTTTGATAGTTTCATTCGTATGTTTGAGAGGGTATGCAATCAGTATAGTGATGACCAAAGGCTCTGGGTATGGTTCCTGACCCCCTTACTCCATGAGAAAGCTGTAACTTTTTTATCAAAAATGCATGACTCTGTTTTGATTATACTGCTGTAAAAATGTATTTTAGAATGTTTTAAGCTAACACCTGAAATGTATAGGAAAAAGTTTCATGAGCATAGACGCAAGGCAGATGGAAGTGTGTGTGAATATGTTGCTGAACTGAGCACTTATTTTCATATAGCTGGGTGAGTGGATGTCAGGTTACCACTTTAGAAGGGCTGGCAGACCTTTTGGTGAGGGACTGAGGACATGAGGATCTGGTTAGCTGATAGACAATGTGCTACTTCAGACGGGTTGGGGAAGAAGGGAGACCTATAGCTGGTCAGCAGAGCAATCCTGCACAGGAAGGGGACCCCAGTACTGCTCAGGGGTCTAAAGGAACCCATGGTGGGCAGCACAGACTGCCACAACAGAATCTGCCAGTAGCAGGAAAAGCCACTAGTCCAGGTACATGTCTGGGAGCTAGGGTTAAATGTTTTAAATGCAACCAGTGGGGCCATGTGGCATACAGGTGTCCACGGAGGCAAGGGGGGGGGAACCAAAGGTGAGGGAGCCAGTAAGTGGGAAAGACAAAATGCCACTAGTAGGTTGTCTTATGACAACAGGGGTACTAAACTACCATCCTCCAGATGTCCTGAGAGTGAAGGATTTAGATGAGGCAGTACCATGTACTTATGCAGTTACATGCAGTGAGAATAGGAGACAAGCATGTCGGTCTGGTAGCCTGGGGGACACCCAGAGAGACTGCATACTTGTAGCCAGGACTGGTGAGGTGGTTATTTCAGGGAGTGAGCTATGCTGTAGCAGTGAGACTGAAGGTGAGCCACAGCTGTTTGTGGATACTGATGTTCTCTTAGACGGGGTAACTGCAAAGGTAGAGGTGAGTAGTCATACCCAGGCTGACAGTGAGGCACCACTGTCAGAGGATGCCAGACTTCCTGTGGAAGGGGAGATGGTAAGGGTTACAAGGAGAGAGTTGAGACAGGTTCAGCTCTCAGACCCTACATTGCAAGAACTGAGACAGGTAGCTAGGGAAGCACCTGATTCTCAACCGAAGGGGGAATCTGTATACTGGGACAAAGGATTACTCTACAGAGAGTGGACTCCTGAGGGAGGACTAGAAGGTGAGAAAGTACAGCAGTTGGTAGCACCTAGAGCCTAACATCTGGCACTTCTAGCCATAGCCCATGATATTTTCTTTGCAGGTCATATGGGCATAAAATGTACAAAGAGGCATATTATGCAAAACTTTTATTAGCCTGGAATTTCCAGAGATGTAACAGGGTACTGCAGGACCTGTGAGCAGTGCAAAAAGGTAGGCAAGGCAGGAGACAAGGTGAGAGCTCCTTTGATGCCTTTGCCTGTGATTGAGGAGCCATTTCAGAGGGTAGCTATGGATATTGTGGGGCTGCTGAGTACCCCAAATTCCACAGGGAAAAATTATATCCTAGTGGTAGTGGATTATGCTACATGATACCCTGAGGCTGTGGCTTTGTTCTCTATTGAGGCAGAGAAGGTGGCAAATGCTTTGTTAGAGATTTTCAGCAGGGTAGGTTTCCCAAAAGAAATACTGACTAACCGAGGTGTCAATTTCATGTCAGACCTGCTGGCTTGTCTGTGGAAGTCCTTTGGGGTGAAGCACATGAAGACCACCCCCTACCAACTCCAGTCTAATGGCCTTGTTGAAAGGTTAAACTCTACAATCAAGTCCATGCTACAGGCATTTGCAGATCAATTTAAGAGGGAGTGGGACAAATATTTGCCTCCATCTGTTTGCTTACAGAGTGGTTCCCCAGAAGTCCACAGGTTCTTCACCCTTTGAGTTGCTGTATGGGCATAGGGTGAGGAGACATCTAGATTTAATTCAAAATGAGTGGGAAGGTGAGTGCGAGTCTCACAAGGAGTCTGTTGTGGCATATGTCCTAAACCTCAGGACAAGGCTCAGGGAACTCATGGGCTTTGCCCAGGAAAACCTGGCAGAAGCCCATCAACAGAAAAAGGTGTGGTATGACAGGAATGCACGAGCTAGAGAGCATGCTGTGGGGCAGCAGGTAATGATTCTCATTCCTGTCAGACACAACAAGCTACAAGCAGCTTGAGAGGGACCCTACAAGGTGGTAAGAAAGGTAAGTGATGTTACCTACATGGTGGAACTGCTAGGCAGATGGCAGGGGCACAAACTGTACCATGTTAACATGATGAAACATTACCATGATAGGGAGGCCCTTGTGCTGAGCATTTTTAGTGGATTGCAGGAGGAGTCTGAGGGAGATCTGGTGACTGATCCCCTCAGTGAGGCTTCGTCTGACACCTCAGTGGAAGGGGTAGCAATGTCCCAGCAGCTATCTCCTATCCAGGTTCAAGAAATCCGAGCAGTGTTGCAGGAGTTTGGGGACATGTTCACTGGAAAACCAGGGTGCACCCACCTGGTGCAGCACCAGGTGGATACAGGACCCCAAAGGCCTATTAGGCAGGCCCCTTATAGGGTGCCTGAGAGAGTCAAACAGACACTGAGGGAGGAGGTACAGGAGATGTCAAAACTAGGGGTGATTCTAGACCCCAACAGTCCCTGGGCCTCCCCAGTGGTGCTGGTGCCAAATAAGGATGGCAGCACCAGGTTCTGTGTGGATTACAGGAAATTAAATAGTCACACAGAGTTGGATGCTTAACCCATGCCAAGGACAGATGAGACCCTAGAGCAGCTGAGTGGGGCTAAGTATCTTACAACCATTGATCTTACAAAGGGTTACTGGCAGGTGCCCTTGACTCCCAGTGCTTAAGAGAAGTCAGCCTTTGTTACTCCTTTTGGCTTGTACGAGTTCACAAAGATGCCCTTTGGGATGAAGAATGCCCCAGCAATTTTCCAGAGGCTGGTTGATCATATCCTAGTAGGGGCTGGAGGATTTGCCCTTGCTTACCTAGATGATATTGCCATCTACATTCATTCCTGGCCAAAGCACCTTCAGCATGTCAGGGAGGTGCTCGGCAGACTGCAGAGGGCAGGGTTGACCATTAAGCCAAGTAAATTTCAGGTGGGTATGGCAGAGGTCTCCTACCTAGGACATAGAGTGGGAAGTGGTAAGATAAGACCAGAACCTGCCAAAGTGGAAGCCATTCAGGCATGGCCTGCACCTGTTACCAAAAAGCAGGTGAGGGCATTCTTAGGGACAGCAGGGTACTACAGAAAGTTTGTCCCTAGTTATAGTACCATAGCTGCTCCCCTCAAAGCCTTGGCAAGGAGGAACAGGCCAGATAAGGTAGTGTGGACCCCAGCATGTGAACAGGCATTCCAGAAGCTTAAAGAAGCTTTGGGAGGACCCCCTGTGTTAGCCAGTCCAGATTACAGCAAATAATTTGTTGTGTAAGTGGATGCTTCTAGCAATGGGTTGGGGGCTGTACTTAGCATGATTTCTTCAGAGGGGGAAGAGCACCCAGTGGTTTATTTTAGTCATAGGCTCCAACCCAGGGAGGAATGCTATGCAGCTGTAGAAAAGGAATGTCTAGCCATAGTATGAGCACTGCAGAAACTTCAGCCTTATCTGTATGGAAGGAAATTCACTGTTATGATAGATCACAACCTTCTAACATGGTTAAACTGAGCCAGTCAGCAAAATGCCAAGTTGCTGCGATGGAGCCTGGGGTTGCAAGCATATATGTCAGTGCAGCACCGCAGTGGGATTAGCAATGCCAATGCAGATGGGCTCTCAAGACAGGGAATGGGGTGAGGTACCCTCATAGACCTAACCCTCTCAAGTGGTGTTTCTCAAGGGCACTTGAGAAACTAGCTCGAGTTCTCCAGGGGGGAGAGATGTGAAGACTGGTAGAGAAGGGTGAAGGCTGCCAGCCTAGTCAAATATAATTTGATACATAATTCTGGCATTTGTAAATATAAATATAAAATACAGGCTTGTTTCTTAAATGAAATAAAACACGAATGGGGAAGCTGCTGTGAGGTTGGATTGGCCCTTTAAAAACCCCATTTTGGGCCAAAGGGGGGAACCCCCAAGATAAAGACCCTTTTTTAAAGAAGCAGCGGGGGGGGGAGTGGGGGCTTAAAAGGTTATTTCTTTCCCCCAACCCAAAAAAAAAAATTAAAATTTCCCCTTTTTCCCAAAAAGGGGGGTTTTAAAACCCCTTGTGGGCCGGGGGGGGGGGGGGGGGGGGGGGGGGGGGGGGGGGGGGGGGGGGGGGGGGGGGGGGGGGGGGGGGGCGTGGGGGGGGGGGGGGGGGGGGGGGGGGGGGGGGGGGGGGGGGGGGGGGGGGGGGGGGGGGGGGGGGGGGGGGGGCGGGGGGGGGGGGGGGGGGGGGGGGGGGGGGGGGGGGGGGGGGGGGGGGGGGGGGGGGGGGGGGGGGGGGGGGGGGGGGGGGGGGGGGGGGGGGGGGGGGGGGGGGGGGGGGGGGGGGGGGGGGGGGGGGGGGGGGGGGGGGGGGGGGGGGGGGGGGGGGGGGGGGGGGGGGGGGGGGGGGGGGGGGGGGGGGGGGGGGGGGGGGGGGGGGGGGGGGGGGGGGGGGGGGGGGGGGGGGGGGGGGGGGGGGGGGGGGGGGGGGGGGGGGGGGGGGGGGGGGGGGGGGGGGGGGGGGGGGGGGGGGGGGGGGGGGGGGGGGGGGGGGGGGGGGGGGGGGGGGGGGGGGGGGGGGGGGGGGGGGGGGGGGGGGGGGGGGGGGGGGGGGGGGGGGGGGGGGGGGGGGGGGGGGGGGGGGGGGGGGGGGGGGGGGGGGGGGGGGGGGGGGGGGGGGGGGGGGGGGGGGGGGGGGGGGGGGGGGGGGGGGGGGGGGGGGGGGGGGGGGGGGGGGGGGGGGGGGGGGGGGGGGGGGGGGGGGGGGGGGGGGGGGGGGGGGGGGGGGGGGGGGGGGGGGGGGGGGGGGGGGGGGGGGGGGGGGGGGGGGGGGGGGGGGGGGGGGGGGGGGGGGGGGGGGGGGGGGGGGGGGGGGGGGGGGGGGTTTTTTTTTTTTTTTTTTTTTTTTTTTTTTTTTTTTTTTTTTTTTTTTTTTTTTTTTTTTTTTTTTTTTTTTTTTTTTTTTTTTTTTTTTTTTTTTTTTTTTTTTTTTTTTTTTTTTTTTTTTTTTTTTTTTTTTTTTTTTTTTTTTTTTTTTTTTTTTTTTTTTTTTTTTTTTTTTTTTTTTTTTTTTTTTTTTTTTTTTTTTTTTTTTTTTTTTTTTTTTTTTTTTTTTTTTTTTTTTTTTTTTTTTTTTTTTTTTTTTTTTTTTTTTTTTTTTTTTTTTTTTTTTTTTTTTTTTTTTTTTTTTTTTTTTTTTTTTTTTTTTTTTTTTTTTTTTTTTTTTTTTTTTTTTTTTTTTTTTTTTTTTTTTTTTTTTTTTTTTTTTTTTTTTTTTTTTTTTTTTTTTTTTTTTTTTTTTTTTTTTTTTTTTTTTTTTTTTTTTTTTTTTTTTTTTTTTTTTTTTTTTTTTTTTTTTTTTTTTTTTTTTTTTTTTTTTTTTTTTTTTTTTTTTTTTTTTTTTTTTTTTTTTTTTTTTTTTTTTTTTTTTTTTTTTTTTTTTTTTTTTTTTTTTTTTTTTTTTTTTTTTTTTTTTTTTTTTTTTTTTTTTTTTTTTTTTTTTTTTTTTTTTTTTTTTTTTTTTTTTTTTTTTTTTTTTTTTTTTTTTTTTTTTTTTTTTTTTTTTTTTTTTTTTTTTTTTTTTTTTTTTTTTTTTTTTTTTTTTTTTTTTTTTTTTTTTTTTTTTTTTTTTTTTTTTTTTTTTTTTTTTTTTTTTTTTTTTTTTTTTTTTTTTTTTTTTTTTTTTTTTTTTTTTTTTTTTTTTTTTTTTTTTTTTTTTTTTTTTTTTTTTTTTTTTTTTTTTTTTTTTTTTTTTTTTTTTTTTTTTTTTTTTTTTTTTTTTTTTTTTTTTTTTTTTTTTTTTTTTTTTTTTTTTTTTTTTTTTTTTTTTTTTTTTTTTTTTTTTTTTTTTTTTTTTTTTTTTTTTTTTTTTTTTTTTTTTTTTTTTTTTTTTTTTTTTTTTTTTTTTTTTTTTTTTTTTTTTTTTTTTTTTTTTTTTTTTTTTTTTTTTTTTTTTTTTTTTTTTTTTTTTTTTTTTTTTTTTTTTTTTTTTTTTTTTTTTTTTTTTTTTTTTTTTTTTTTTTTTTTTTTTTTTTTTTTTTTTTTTTTTTTTTTTTTTTTTTTTTTTTTTTTTTTTTTTTTTTTTTTTTTTTTTTTTTTTTTTTTTTTTTTTTTTTTTTTGTTTGAATATTTGATATGTACTGTGTCATTCCATTTGGAATGTTTGCTTTTTAATATACCATTATTTGGGGATGGTAACTGCATATAGGCTTGCCTGATATATCTAGTCTTGTTTAAATGAATTTCCTTAATTTCCTTATGTGACTGCAAAGCAAATTGGCAACTTAGTATTGTATTTTTTGGAGGGTAGCTGGTTTTTAGACATCAGTTCATTAACTTGTTGAAATAAAACACCATCTGATTGGAAGTGGTGTGTCAGTCTTTGTTTCCCATGCTGACATTCAAGCACCAATTTCTATTTTTCATTGGCACATACACTGTCTTCCTTCCTGAGTCAGACTACCACTAAAGCTGGTGCATGATCTGTCTCTGCACATTGTTAAAGTTCCTTATTGGTTCTTAATGCCATTACATTTATCCAAGAATTTATATGAACCATAGTGTGCTCTATACTGGCATCCATTGTTTTGTTTTCTATTGTTCCAGAAGATGGTGTTCCCTACTACATCATACTCTTTTTCTTTCTTTTGCTTTCTTTGTTCATTTCTTTTATCAGAGTGCGTCAATAAATACAAATAAATAGGCTCCAACCCAGGGAGGAATGCTATGCAGCTGTAGAAAAGGAATGTCTAGCCATAGTATGGGCACTGCAGAAACTTCAGCCTTATCTGTATGGAAGGAAATTCACTGTTATGATAGATCACAACCTTCTAACATGGTTAAACTGAGCCAGTCAGCAAAATGCCAAGTTGCTGCGATGGAGCCTGGGGTTGCAAGCATATATGTCAGTGCAGCACCGCAGTGGGATTAGCAATGCCAATGCAGATGGGCTCTCAAGACAGGGAATGGGGTGAGGTACCCTCATAGACCTAACCCTCTCAAGTGGTGTTTCTCAAGGGGCACTTGAGAAACTAGCTCGAGTTCTCCAGGGGGGAGAGATGTGAAGACTGGTAGAGAAGGGTGAAGGCTGCCAGCCTAGTCAAATATAATTTGATACATAATTCTGGCATTTGTAAATATAAATATAAAATACAGGCTTGTTTCTTAAATGAAATAAAACACTGTAAAATGTGAACTTCAAAATTGTAGCAACATTGCCATCTGCTGTAAGGAAAACTAAGCCAAGCATTTCAAATGTTCTTTGAAATTAAAATTATGTTTTGTATGTCCTTTGAAGTTAGAATTTGGAGTCAATGAGTCTGGAGTAAGCATCCTGCCTATTGTTTTAAGGCTAAAGTTAATGACCAGAATGTTTACATATGGAATGTCCTTTATTGCTCTAAGTGTCAAAGAATGTAAATGCAGCTCTGTGTGGCCTGGGAACCGAGAAACTGTAAACAAATGATGCAATGTTTTATCAGAACTGCAGTTTCAATTTAAACAATGTGAACCAGAGATTATTAAGCATTTTGATCTTGATATTCAACTCAGCACTGCCTTGCTCTATGTAAGTAAGTTATTTTAGAAGTATGTTTTCTTGTAGAAATAGCTAGGACTATCAAGATTAGAATAAGTGTTTTCCTGTTATGTCAGAACTGTACTGCAGAATTATTTTAAGTTTCTGTGTGATCTCTGAACTCTTGAATAGCACTGTGGTATAGTAGTATTGTCTTGTGTTTTTAGTATTTATTATTAAATATTTTAAAAACTTTTACTTGTGGCTGGTTTGTGTAGGGATAAGTTAAGCTCTAGAGTACATTGCATATTTATAGAGTTTATTGTAAAAAGCCACTCTAATAAGCCTTAGATTGTTTAGTCACACTTACCATTGGATAATAATATTGCACAGTAATAATTGGACACCCTTTTAAGGGCCTTTGGGTAGTTGATAATTATTAGCTGGTGGTGGCAGTAATTACTACCGTATAGTCTGGGTAAAGGGGTACAGCTGGATAATCTGTGTCAGCCTTTCCCAGGAGTGCCTGTGAAGTTGTTTAAATACTTATCTCAAAGTGTGCGTGTGTGTCAGCTACTTGGTCAGTGACACAAAGCACTGGTTGGACAGACAGTGTACTGGAGGTTAGCTTGCCAGCTAGACTGAGATCTGGATCCTATAGCTGTGCCAGTGGGGAGTCTTATTGGGGACCTGGAGAGCAAGGGAGCAACCAGCACCAGACGGACTGTGATCTCTGTGCGCACTTAAGGGAAATTGTACTTTACTGTGTGTATTTGTTATCCTTTCCTCTTATATGAGACACCCTCTCTGGTCTTAGTGGTGAGGATTGAGGCTCCTTGTTTGCTGGGCCAGGGCGCGAGCAAGGAAGTAATTGCAACAAAGCAAGTAAACAGGCCTAAAGCTTAAAATTAAAAAAAATAAAAAGATTAATTCAACTTGTAGATAAATAAATACAGTATTATTGCTGCTTTTGAAAACTGGGCTAGAAGATATTTCATCTTTAAGGACTTTTGACAGTATAGCAAGCTAAGGGAAAATGGAATGGTGAAGGCAATTATACATGGTTGCCTAATTGGACTTGACCACAGAACCAGGCCCCACTATATCTGGGAAGTATGAATTTCTGTTTTTGCAATTAAATTTTGGTATTGATTTAAATACTCCTCTGTTTTCTTTGTGCTGAGGTAGATTTTCTGCAATTTGAACTGGTTTGACATGTTATCTCCTGGTGAGATTAGGGAGAGCTGCTATTGTTCAGTTTGCTACTGGCTTTAAGGGCAGTATGTTGTCTGACTTCCCTGTATGCTCTAGTTTGTTCTTTAAACTAAGGATGTCTGCCGACATTGTCATTCTGCTCTACTGGGCTGTAGTACACAAGGATGCCTAATGATAACTAATCAAACTTGACCTCAGTAGCAAACCCCACTACATCTGGGAAGTAAGGGCATCTGTTTTTGCACTTAAATTAGAGTGTTCTAGTGCAGATTTAAATATTTTAATTTAAATATTCTTTTGTATTCTTTGGATTGTATTGTATTTCTGCATTTTGAAATGGTTTAATAAGTTATCTTGTGGTGAGAGTAGATGTACTGCTATAGTTCTGGGCAAAATTTAGTACTGTTTGAAAGGCCAATATGTTGTTTGATTGGCCAGTGTAGTCTGGTTTGTTCTTTAAACATGGGTGTCTGTAGAAGTTGCTGCTCAACTCATCTGGGCTTCTTCTTTAAGATGACCTGGTGATATCAAATTGAACTTGATCTCAGAATGAATCCTCACTACATCTAGGAAGTACTGTAGAGTCCACTGCAGAGTTGCAGAGAGTTGCACACTTTTCTGTAAAAAAAAGCCCTGTTAAATGGTGTCACTTCTAACACTTATTTATTAGATACTGTTCAAAGACAACAACAATATCTGGGCATATCTACACATGCCTGTGGGCCCCTCTGGATGACCAAACACAGCTGCAGATATATGCAGATGCCTAAGTGCAGTTTTGTGCACCTAAGAACACTTGCATAGAGCTATGCCACTCAGGGTTCACTAGGAATATTATTATTTTTTTTCTTGCACTTCATTTGCCAGCTATGGGCATTCTGAGTCTATGTCTAATCATTGCTATGATCTGTAAATTTGTAGCAAAATTGTGGTTGTTGCATCTGAGCCAGTTTATAGTTGCTGTCTTCAAGAAACCATTACTTCTTGTATTTGCCCTCACTGTCTTCCGCTCTTGTCATTTGCTGTCTGCTACAGGCATTCTGGACCTAAATCCAATAATAGGTATAAATTATTGATAGTCTCATCACTGTACTAAGCTGTTTTGGTAGCACCAAGCCTAGTTGGTAGTCCCTGCCTCACTTATCGATTAATTGTTGCTTTACTTTTACTGACCTTAGTACCATTTCTTGTATGTACACATATAATTGCAACTCTGGTGCTTTTTGACTTATTGTGCATCCTAGTGTTTTAGTATATAGTCCTTTCCTATAAATTCACTTCCTTATCATTCAGTACTCACAGTTTCATTTGACACCAAATATCATGAAGTCACAGTTTACCTCATGATCTATTGCCAGCCTTATAGCAATAGGAGCACCGAGGCAATTTAAGAACTGTGATGTGCTCACTAATAACTGCTTGATTCTTTCTATAAATGATTCCTAAGTGAGAGGTGTAAATATTTACTATCATTGGAGGCCAACCTCTCTTCAAAGACTGTAGACTGCAATTGGCATATTGTAAGTTCTGATACCCACCTACATAGCCACGTCCTAGACAAACATTCAAGCCTTTTTACACTGAGGTACTTAAAATATTCCTGCCTAAACCATAAAGATGTCCCAGATTAACTTTTGGTATTCAGGGCTCTCACCATCACACTAATAAGTAAACAACATACACAGACGCTACATTAAAACAACTACAAAAAAGGTGTCACTCATCTGGCAAGCCAAAGCCGTTAGGGCAGCAAGGTTGAGTAAATACATGTGGTAATGTCTTAGTCATTATTGTCTCTATAAGACTCCACAGTTAGACACACACACACACACACACACACACACACACACACACACACACACACACACACACACACACACACACACATGGCACACGTGGCACACACCAGGCTGAGCAAGAGCAGGGGGACTGTTAAGTTCCTCTCTGGTGCCAGGATCTGCAGTTTCACTAGGGTACAGAAGTCTCTTTACTATCAGTACACATATGACTTGGTCATTGCACACATGGACATGAATGACAGGAGACATGCCTCCTTGGATCATATGAAGGGGTACATGATAGAGCACTCAGAATATGTAATTGAAATTAGTGTGGAAATAGTATTTTTCAGTATTATAGCAATGGCAAACAATCAAACAAACAAATAAAAGATAATCAAACTAAATTATTGGATTAGCTATTGGTATAATTTTTAGGGGATCCAATATGCATCAACCTGGGAGGAGATGATCAACAACCCTGGCTGCTTTGTTAGGGATGGCGTGCACCCTTCTCATCATGGCTACCGTATATTGGCCAAGACCTTTTCCTTCCCAAAATGCCTTTTTAGCAAGATTACATAGATAACTAATCAAACTCAAACCTATATAAAGGTAGTACTGCTTAATGCTAGAAGCCTAAACAAGTTGTTGCATTCCTTGCGGACAACTGAAAATGTAGATGCTTGCGTAGTTACTGAAACTAACAAGTAAAAAGTCACGGCATTCAAAAGCCATGTAGCTGAGACACTATGTCCTTAAGGTGTAATTTACATGTGTTCTATTTGTCTCCACTACAGGAGGTTTAAGGTATTACACAGGCAATACTCTTGCTTGGCTGGGTCTTTATTGCAATTTTTACTGGATGGTTTGTCTGTGTGACCTTTTTACCCTTTGTCTTGGATGTTAGTTGGGATATTTTCCAGGCACCATAATGTTTATAAACATTAGGCCTAGTTTTAAGCACTATGTTTCTAAAGTATAGCCAAAGAATTTACTTATTCTGCACTGATGAAGTCTAAAGAGGCCAGAACATGGCATATCTACATCTAGGGGGCCTGAATGTACCCATGATAACTTAAAGTTAACAAGCAAAAAAAACATGGGAGTTCAGAATGCATTTAACTTACTGATATGTCCTTAAGCGGTGATTTGCATATATCCCATGGGCCTCCACTACAGGAGTTTTAAAATATTACACAGTGAAGACTCTTGTTTGTCTGGGTCTTTCTTGTAGTTTCTACTAGAATGTAAGGACTGTAGGAAATAATTTATTTCACTCTTATGAACTTATTTATTCCTTACTCCACTGAAAATCAACTTTTTCCTATACAAATCATTGAAGTAATTTGGTAGGTGATTTATATATAATGCCCAGTAGAATTGTCTGCTTAGTTGGAGCATTTAGGATCCATTTCTTGGCTGCATGTATATGGAGTCTGCTGAAGCAACCTTGCTGGTTTGGATGTAGCAAGTGTTTAAACATTAAAGCTGAGCTCTAGAAATTCAGTTTAAGTGGGAAACATTTTGGCAAACACAAGAGTACCAAATGTCTCAGCATCACATACATACATGAAACTCAAACAGTACAAGTCAGTTAATAAAGACTTTAACTGTGTTTGGAGTTATATGTGTTTATTAATATTAGTAGCTATGCAATTAAATACATTTAGTATACATTCTTTAGTATATGTGCATATGTTAATTCTGTGTTTAGGATATAAACTGAAGGAAAAAAAAAAAGAGGAGTCTGTTTGTTGTGAAAGGTAGTAACATCAGACTTAGAGTTTAAGTCAACATTTTCTGACAGCTCCTTTAGAGGGATAACAGTCTAACAGTCTGGAAACCAATGCATAGTTTTAGACATCCTGGATGCTTACCATTTGTGAAATTGTTTGAATATTTGATATGTACTGTGTCATTCCATTTGGAATGTTTGCTTTTTAATATACCATTATTTGGGGATGGTAACTGCATATAGGCTTGCCTGATATATCTAGTCTTGTTTAAATGAATTTCCTTAATTTCCTTATGTGACTGCAAAGCAAATTGGCAACTTAGTATTGTATTTTTTGGAGGGTAGCTGGTTTTTAGACATCAGTTCATTAACTTGTTGAAATAAAACACCATCTGATTGGAAGTGGTGTGTCAGTCTTTGTTTCCCATGCTGACATTCAAGCACCAATTTCTATTTTTCATTGGCACATACACTGTCTTCCTTCCTGAGTCAGACTACCACTAAAGCTGGTGCATGATCTGTCTCTGCACATTGTTAAAGTTCCTTATTGGTTCTTAATGCCATTACATCTATCCAAGAATTTATATGAACCATAGTGTGCTCTATACTGGCATCCATTGTTTTGTTTTCTATTGTTCCAGAAGATGGTGTTCCCTACTACATCATACTCTTTTTCTTTCTTTTGCTTTCTTTGTTCATTTCTTTTATCAGAGTCGTCAATAAATACAAATAAATAGGCTCCAACCCAGGGAGGAATGCTATGCAGCTGTAGAAAAGGAATGTCTAGCCATAGTATGGGCACTGCAGAAACTTCAGCCTTATCTGTATGGAAGGAAATTCACTGTTATGATAGATCACAACCTTCTAACATGGTTAAACTGAGCCAGTCAGCAAAATGCCAAGTTGCTGCGATGGAGCCTGGGGTTGCAAGCATATATGTCAGTGCAGCACCGCAGTGGGATTAGCAATGCCAATGCAGATGGGCTCTCAAGACAGGGAATGGGGTGAGGTACCCTCATAGACCTAACCCTCTCAAGTGGTGTTTCTCAAGGGGCACTTGAGAAACTAGCTCGAGTTCTCCAGGGGGGAGAGATGTGAAGACTGGTAGAGAAGGGTGAAGGCTGCCAGCCTAGTCAAATATAATTTGATACATAATTCTGGCATTTGTAAATATAAATATAAAATACAGGCTTGTTTCTTAAATGAAATAAAACACTGTAAAATGTGAACTTCAAAATTGTAGCAACATTGCCATCTGCTGTAAGGAAAACTAAGCCAAGCATTTCAAATGTTCTTTGAAATTAAAATTATGTTTTGTATGTCCTTTGAAGTTAGAATTTGGAGTCAATGAGTCTGGAGTAAGCATCCTGCCTATTGTTTTAAGGCTAAAGTTAATGACCAGAATGTTTACATATGGAATGTCCTTTATTGCTCTAAGTGTCAAAGAATGTAAATGCAGCTCTGTGTGGCCTGGGAACCGAGAAACTGTAAACAAATGATGCAATGTTTTATCAGAACTGCAGTTTCAATTTAAACAATGAGAACCAGAGATTATTAAGCATTTTGATCTTGATATTCAACTCAGCACTGCCTTGCTCTATGTAAGTAAGTTATTTTAGAAGTATGTTTTCTTGTAGAAATAGCTAGGACTATCAAGATTAGAATAAGTGTTTTCCTGTTATGTCAGAACTGTACTGCAGAATTATTTTAAGTTTCTGTGTGATCTCTGAACTCTTGAATAGCACTGTGGTATAGTAGTATTGTCTTGTGTTTTTAGTATTTATTATTAAATATTTTAAAACCTTTTACCTGTGGCTGGTTTGTGTAGGGATAAGTTAAGCTCTAGAGTACATTGCATATTTATAGAGTTTATTGTAAAAAGCCACTCTAATAAGCCTTAGATTGTTTAGTCACACTTACCATTGGATAATAATATTGCACAGTAATAATTGGACACCCTTTTAAGGGCCTTTGGGTAGTTGATAATTATTAGCTGGTGGTGGCAGTAATTACTACCGTATAGTCTGGGTAAAGGGGTACAGCTGGATAATCTGTGTCAGCCTTTCCCAGGAGTGCCTGTGAAGTTGTTTAAATACTTATCTCAAAGTGTGCGTGTGTGTCAGCTACTTGGTCAGTGACACAAAGCACTGGTTGGACAGACAGTGTACTGGAGGTTAGCTTGCCAGCTAGACTGAGATCTGGATCCTATAGCTGTGCCAGTGGGGAGTCTTATTGGGGACCTGGAGAGCAAGGGAGCAACCAGCACCAGACGGACTGTGATCTCTGCGCACTTAAGGGAAATTGTACTTTACTGTGTGTATTTGTTATCCTTTCCTCTTATATGAGACACCCTCTCTGGTCTTAGTGGTGAGGATTGAGGCTCCTTGTTTGCTGGGCCAGGGCGCGAGCAAGGAAGTAATTGCAACAAAGCAAGTAAACAGGCCTAAAGCTTAAAATTAAAAAAATAAAAAGATTAATTCAACTTGTAGATAAATAAATACAGTATTATTGCTGCTTTTGAAAACTGGGCTAGAAGATATTTCATCTTTAAGGACTTTTGACAGTATAGCAAGCTAAGGGAAAATGGAATGGTGAAGGCAATTATACATGGTTGCCTAATTGGACTTGACCACAGAACCAGGCCCCACTATATCTGGGAAGTATGAATTTCTGTTTTTGCAATTAAATTTTGGTATTGATTTAAATACTCCTCTGTTTTCTTTGTGCTGAGGTAGATTTTCTGCAGTTTGAACTGGTTTGACATGTTATCTCCTGGTGAGATTAGGGAGAGCTGCTATTGTTCAGTTTGCTACTGGCTTTAAGGGCAGTATGTTGTCTGACTTCCCTGTATGCTCTAGTTTGTTCTTTAAACTAAGGATGTCTGCCGACATTGTCATTCTGCTCTACTGGGCTGTAGTACACAAGGATGCCTAATGATAACTAATCAAACTTGACCTCAGTAGCAAACCCCACTACATCTGGGAAGTAAGGGCATCTGTTTTTGCACTTAAATTAGAGTGTTCTAGTGCAGATTTAAATATTTTAATTTAAATATTCTTTTGTATTCTTTGGATTGTATTGTATTTCTGCATTTTGAAATGGTTTAATAAGTTATCTTGTGGTGAGAGTAGATGTACTGCTATAGTTCTGGGCAAAATTTAGTACTGTTTGAAAGGCCAATATGTTGTTTGATTGGCCAGTGTAGTCTGGTTTGTTCTTTAAACATGGGTGTCTGTAGAAGTTGCTGCTCAACTCATCTGGGCTTCTTCTTTAAGATGACCTGGTGATATCAAATTGAACTTGATCTCAGAATGAATCCTCACTACATCTAGGAAGTACTGTAGAGTCCACTGCAGAGTTGCAGAGAGTTGCACACTTTTCTGTAAAAAAAAGCCCTGTTAAATGGTGTCACTTCTAACACTTATTTATTAGATACTGTTCAAAGACAACAACAATATCTGGGCATATCTACACATGCCTGTGGGCCCCTCTGGATGACCAAACACAGCTGCAGATATATGCAGATGCCTAAGTGCAGTTTTGTGCACCTAAGAACACTTGCATAGAGCTATGCCACTCAGGGTTCACTAGGAATATTATTATTTTTTTTCTTGCACTTCATTTGCCAGCTATGGGCATTCTGATTCTATGTCTATTCCTTGCTATGATCTGTAAATTTGTAGCAAAATTGTGGTTGTTGCATCTGAGCCAGTTTATAGTTGCTGTCTTCAAGAAACCATTACTTCTTGTATTTGCCCTCACTGTCTTCCGCTCTTGTCATTTGCTGTCTGCTACAGGCATTCTGGACCTAAATCCAATAATAGGTATAAATTATTGATAGTCTCATCACTGTACTAAGCTGTTTTGGTAGCACCAAGCCTAGTTGGTAGTCCCTGCCTCACTTATCGATTAATTGTTGCTTTACTTTTACTGACCTTAGTACCATTTCTTGTATGTACACATATAATTGCAACTCTGGTGCTTTTGACTTATTGTGCATCCTAGTGTTTTAGTATATAGTCCTTTCCTATAAATTCACTTCCTTATCATTCAGTACTCACAGTTTCATTTGACACCAAATATCATGAAGTCACAGTTTACCTCATGATCTATTGCCAGCCTTATAGCAATAGGAGCACCGAGGCAATTTAAGAACTGTGATGTGCTCACTAATAACTGCTTGATTCTTTCTATAAATGATTCCTAAGTGAGAGGTGTAAATATTTACTATCATTGGAGGCCAACCTCTCTTCAAAGACTGTAGACTGCAATTGGCATATTGTAAGTTCTGATACCCACCTACATAGCCACGTCCTAGACAAACATTCAAGCCTTTTTACACTGAGGTACTTAAAATATTCCTGCCTAAACCATAAAGATGTCCCAGATTAACTTTTGGTATTCAGGGCTCTCACCATCACACTAATAAGTAAACAACATACACAGACGCTACATTAAAAACAACTACAAAAAAGGTGTCACTCATCTGGCAAGCCAAAGCCGTTAGGGCAGCAAGGTTGAGTAAATACATGTGGTAATGTCTTAGTCATTATTGTCTCTATAAGACTCCACAGTTAGACACACACACACACACACACACACACACACACACACACACACACACACACACACACACACACACACACACACATGGCACACGTGGCACACACCAGGCTGAGCAAGAGCAGGGGGACTGTTAAGTTCCTCTCTGGTGCCAGGATCTGCAGTTTCACTAGGGTACAGAAGTCTCTTTACTATCAGTACACATATGACTTGGTCATTGCACACATGGACATGAATGACAGGAGACATGCCTCCTTGGATCATATGAAGGGGTACATGATAGAGCACTCAGAATATGTAATTGAAATTAGTGTGGAAATAGTATTTTTCAGTATTATAGCAATGGCAAACAATCAAACAAACAAATAAAAGATAATCAAACTAAATTATTGGATTAGCTATTGGTATAATTTTTAGGGGATCCAATATGCATCAACCTGGGAGGAGATGATCAACAACCCTGGCTGCTTTGTTAGGGATGGCGTGCACCCTTCTCATCATGGCTACCGTATATTGGCCAAGACCTTTTCCTTCCCAAAATGCCTTTTTAGCAAGATTACATAGATAACTAATCAAACTCAAACCTATATAAAGGTAGTACTGCTTAATGCTAGAAGCCTAAACAAGTTGTTGCATTCCTTGCGGACAACTGAAAATGTAGATGCTTGCGTAGTTACTGAAACTAACAAGTAAAAAGTCACGGCATTCAAAAGCCATGTAGCTGAGACACTATGTCCTTAAGGTGTAATTTACATGTGTTCTATTTGTCTCCACTACAGGAGGTTTAAGGTATTACACAGGCAATACTCTTGCTTGGCTGGGTCTTTATTGCAATTTTTACTGGATGGTTTGTCTGTGTGACCTTTTTACCCTTTGTCTTGGATGTTAGTTGGGATATTTTCCAGGCACCATAATGTTTATAAACATTAGGCCTAGTTTTAAGCACTATGTTTCTAAAGTATAGCCAAAGAATTTACTTATTCTGCACTGATGAAGTCTAAAGAGGCCAGAACATGGCATATCTACATCTAGGGGGCCTGAATGTACCCATGATAACTTAAAGTTAACAAGCAAAAAAAACATGGGAGTTCAGAATGCATTTAACTTACTGATATGTCCTTAAGCGGTGATTTGCATATATCCCATGGGCCTCCACTACAGGAGTTTTAAAATATTACACAGTGAAGACTCTTGTTTGTCTGGGTCTTTCTTGTAGTTTCTACTAGAATGTAAGGACTGTAGGAAATAATTTATTTCACTCTTATGAACTTATTTATTCCTTACTCCACTGAAAATCAACTTTTTCCTATACAAATCATTGAAGTAATTTGGTAGGTGATTTATATATAATGCCGTCCAGTAGAATTGTCTGCTTAGTTGGAGCATTTAGGATCCATTTCTTGGCTGCATGTATATGGAGTCTGCTGAAGCAACCTTGCTGGTTTGGATGTAGCAAGTGTTTAAACATTAAAGCTGAGCTCTAGAAATTCAGTTTAAGTGGGAAACATTTTGGCAAACACAAGAGTACCAAATGTCTCAGCATCACATACATACATGAAACTCAAACAGTACAAGTCAGTTAATAAAGACTTTAACTGTGTTTGGAGTTATATGTGTTTATTAATATTAGTAACTATGCAATTAAATACATTTAGTATACATTCTTTAGTATATGTGCATATGTTAATTCTGTGTTTAGGATATAAGCTGAAGGAAAAAAAAAAGAGGAGTCTGTTTGTTGTGAAAGGTAGTAACATCAGACTTAGAGTTTAAGTCAACATTTTCTGACAGCTCCTTTAGAGGGATAACAGTTTAACAGTCTGGAAACCAATGCATAGTTTTAGACATCCTGGATGCTTACCATTTGTGAAATTGTTTGAATATTTGATATGTACTGTGTCATTCCATTTGGAATGTTTGCTTTTAATATACCATTATTTGGGGATGGTAACTGCATATAGGCTTGCCTGATATATCTAGTCTTGTTTAAATGAATTTCCTTAATTTCCTTATGTGACTGCAAAGCAAATTGGCAACTTAGTATTGTATTTTTTGGAGGGTAGCTGGTTTTTAGACATCAGTTCATTAACTTGTTGAAATAAAACACCATCTGATTGGAAGTGGTGTGTCAGTCTTTGTTTCCCATGCTGACATTCAAGCACCAATTTCTATTTTTCATTGGCACATACACTGTCTTCCTTCCTGAGTCAGACTACCACTAAAGCTGGTGCATGATCTGTCTCTGCACATTGTTAAAGTTCCTTATTGGTTCTTAATGCCATTACATTTATCCAAGAATTTATATGAACCATAGTGTGCTCTATACTGGCATCCATTGTTTTGTTTTCTATTGTTCCAGAAGATGGTGTTCCCTACTACATCATACTCTTTTTCTTTCTTTTGCTTTCTTTGTTCATTTCTTTTATCAGAGTGCGTCAATAAATACAAATAAATAGGCTCCAACCCAGGGAGGAATGCTATGCAGCTGTAGAAAAGGAATGTCTAGCCATAGTATGGGCACTGCAGAAACTTCAGCCTTATCTGTATGGAAGGAAATTCACTGTTATGATAGATCACAACCTTCTAACATGGTTAAACTGAGCCAGTCAGCAAAATGCCAAGTTGCTGCGATGGAGCCTGGGGTTGCAAGCATATATGTCAGTGCAGCACCGCAGTGGGATTAGCAATGCCAATGCAGATGGGCTCTCAAGACAGGGAATGGGGTGAGGTACCCTCATAGACCTAACCCTCTCAAGTGGTGTTTCTCAAGGGGCACTTGAGAAACTAGCTCGAGTTCTCCAGGGGGGAGAGATGTGAAGACTGGTAGAGAAGGGTGAAGGCTGCCAGCCTAGTCAAATATAATTTGATACATAATTCTGGCATTTGTAAATATAAATATAAAATACAGGCTTGTTTCTTAAATGAAATAAAACACTGTAAAATGTGAACTTCAAAATTGTAGCAACATTGCCATCTGCTGTAAGGAAAACTAAGCCAAGCATTTCAAATGTTCTTTGAAATTAAAATTATGTTTTGTATGTCCTTTGAAGTTAGAATTTGGAGTCAATGAGTCTGGAGTAAGCATCCTGCCTATTGTTTTAAGGCTAAAGTTAATGACCAGAATGTTTACATATGGAATGTCCTTTATTGCTCTAAGTGTCAAAGAATGTAAATGCAGCTCTGTGTGGCCTGGGAACCGAGAAACTGTAAACAAATGATGCAATGTTTTATCAGAACTGCAGTTTCAATTTAAACAATGAGAACCAGAGATTATTAAGCATTTTGATCTTGATATTCAACTCAGCACTGCCTTGCTCTATGTAAGTAAGTTATTTTAGAAGTGTGTTTTCTTGTAGAAATAGCTAGGACTATCAAGATTAGAATAAGTGTTTTCCTGTTATGTCAGAACTGTACTGCAGAATTATTTTAAGTTTCTGTGTGATCTCTGAACTCTTGAATAGCACTGTGGTATAGTAGTATTGTCTTGTGTTTTTAGTATTTATTATTAAATATTTTAAAACCTTTTACCTGTGGCTGGTTTGTGTAGGGATAAGTTAAGCTCTAGAGTACATTGCATATTTATAGAGTTTATTGTAAAAAGCCACTCTAATAAGCCTTAGATTGTTTAGTCACACTTACCATTGGATAATAATATTGCACAGTAATAATTGGACACCCTTTTAAGGGCCTTTGGGTAGTTGATAATTATTAGCTGGTGGTGGCAGTAATTACTACCGTATAGTCTGGGTAAAGGGGTACAGCTGGATAATCTGTGTCAGCCTTTCCCAGGAGTGCCTGTGAAGTTGTTTAAATACTTATCTCAAAGTGTGCGTGTGTGTCAGCTACTTGGTCAGTGACACAAAGCACTGGTTGGACAGACAGTGTACTGGAGGTTAGCTTGCCAGCTAGACTGAGATCTGGATCCTATAGCTGTGCCAGTGGGGAGTCTTATTGGGGACCTGGAGAGCAAGGGAGCAACCAGCACCAGACGGACTGTGATCTCTGTGCGCACTTAAGGAAATTGTACTTTACTGTGTGTATTTGTTATCCTTTCCTCTTATATGAGACACCCTCTCTGGTCTTAGTGGTGAGGATTGAGGCTCCTTGTTTGCTGGGCCAGGGCGCGAGCAAGGAAGTGCAACAAAGCAAGTAAACAGGCCTAAAGCTTAAAATTAAAAAAATAAAAAGATTAATTCAACTTGTAGATAAATAAATACAGTATTATTGCTGCTTTTGAAAACTGGGCTAGAAGATATTTCATCTTTAAGGACTTTTGACAGTATAGCAAGCTAAGGGAAAATGGAATGGTGAAGGCAATTATACATGGTTGCCTAATTGGACTTGACCACAGAACCAGGCCCCACTATATCTGGGAAGTATGAATTTCTGTTTTTGCAATTAAATTTTGGTATTGATTTAAATACTCCTCTGTTTTCTTTGTGCTGAGGTAGATTTTCTGCAATTTGAACTGGTTTGACATGTTATCTCCTGGTGAGATTAGGGAGAGCTGCTATTGTTCAGTTTGCTACTGGCTTTAAGGGCAGTATGTTGTCTGACTTCCCTGTATGCTCTAGTTTGTTCTTTAAACTAAGGATGTCTGCCGACATTGTCATTCTGCTCTACTGGGCTGTAGTACACAAGGATGCCTAATGATAACTAATCAAACTTGACCTCAGTAGCAAACCCCACTACATCTGGAAGTAAGGGCATCTGTTTTGCACTTAAATTAGAGTGTTCTAGTGCAGATTTAAATATTTTAATTTAAATATTCTTTTGTATTCTTTGGATTGTATTGTATTTCTGCATTTTGAAATGGTTTAATAAGTTATCTTGTGGTGAGAGTAGATGTACTGCTATAGTTCTGGGCAAAATTTAGTACTGTTTGAAAGGCCAATATGTTGTTTGATTGGCCAGTGTAGTCTGGTTTGTTCTTTAAACATGGGTGTCTGTAGAAGTTGCTGCTCAACTCATCTGGGCTTCTTCTTTAAGATGACCTGGTGATATCAAATTGAACTTGATCTCAGAATGAATCCTCACTACATCTAGGAAGTACTGTAGAGTCCACTGCAGAGTTGCAGAGAGTTGCACACTTTTCTGTAAAAAAAGCCCTGTTAAATGGTGTCACTTCTAACACTTATTTATTAGATACTGTTCAAAGACAACAACAATATCTGGGCATATCTACACATGCCTGTGGGCCCCTCTGGATGACCAAACACAGCTGCAGATATATGCAGATGCCTAAGTGCAGTTTTGTGCACCTAAGAACACTTGCATAGAGCTATGCCACTCAGGGTTCACTAGGAATATTATTATTTTTTTTCTTGCACTTCATTTGCCAGCTATGGGCATTCTGATTCTATGTCTATTCCTTGCTATGATCTGTAAATTTGTAGCAAAATTGTGGTTGTTGCATCTGAGCCAGTTTATAGTTGCTGTCTTCAAGAAACCATTACTTCTTGTATTTGCCCTCACTGTCTTCCGCTCTTGTCATTTGCTGTCTGCTACAGGCATTCTGGACCTAAATCCAATAATAGGTATAAATTATTGATAGTCTCATCACTGTACTAAGCTGTTTTGGTAGCACCAAGCCTAGTTGGTAGTCCCTGCCTCACTTATCGATTAATTGTTGCTTTACTTTTACTGACCTTAGTACCATTTCTTGTATGTACACATATAATTGCAACTCTGGTGCTTTTTGACTTATTGTGCATCCTAGTGTTTTAGTATATAGTCCTTTCCTATAAATTCACTTCCTTATCATTCAGTACTCACAGTTTCATTTGACACCAAATATCATGAAGTCACAGTTTACCTCATGATCTATTGCCAGCCTTATAGCAATAGGAGCACCGAGGCAATTTAAGAACTGTGATGTGCTCACTAATAACTGCTTGATTCTTTCTATAAATGATTCCTAAGTGAGAGGTGTAAATATTTACTATCATTGGAGGCCAACCTCTCTTCAAAGACTGTAGACTGCAATTGGCATATTGTAAGTTCTGATACCCACCTACATAGCCACGTCCTAGACAAACATTCAAGCCTTTTTACACTGAGGTACTTAAAATATTCCTGCCTAAACCATAAAGATGTCCCAGATTAACTTTTTGGTATTCAGGGCTCTCACCATCACACTAATAAGTAAACAACATACACAGACGCTACATTAAAAACAACTACAAAAAAGGTGTCACTCATCTGGCAAGCCAAAGCCGTTAGGGCAGCAAGGTTGAGTAAATACATGTGGTAATGTCTTAGTCATTATTGTCTCTATAAGACTCCACAGTTAGACACACACACACACACACACACACACACACACACACACACACACACACACACACACACACACACACACACACACACACACACACATGGCACACGTGGCACACACCAGGCTGAGCAAGAGCATGGGGACTGTTAAGTTCCTCTCTGGTGCCAGGATCTGCAGTTTCACTAGGGTACAGAAGTCTCTTTACTATCAGTACACATATGACTTGGTCATTGCACACATGGACATGAATGACAGGAGACATACCTCCTTGGATCATATGAAGGGGTACATGATAGAGCACTCAGAATATGTAATTGAAATTAGTGTGGAAATAGTATTTTTCAGTATTATAGCAATGGCAAACAATCAAACAAACAAATAAAAGATAATCAAACTAAATTATTGGATTAGCTATTGGTATAATTTTTAGGGGATCCAATATGCATCAACCTGGGAGGAGATGATCAATAACCCTGGCTGCTTTGTTAGGGATGGCGTGCACCCTTCTCATCATGGCTACCGTATATTGGCCAAGACCTTTTCCTTCCCAAAATGCCTTTTTAGCAAGATTACATAGATAACTAATCAAACTCAAACCTATATAAAGGTAGTACTGCTTAATGCTAGAAGCCTAAACAAGTTGTTGCATTCCTTGCGGACAACTGAAAATGTAGATGCTTGCGTAGTTACTGAAACTAACAAGTAAAAAGTCACGGCATTCAAAAGCCATGTAGCAGAGACACTGTTATGTCCTTAAGGTGTAATTTACATGTGTTCTATTTGTCTCCACTACAGGAGGTTTAAGGTATTACACAGGCAATACTCTTGCTTGGCTGGGTCTTTATTGCAATTTTTACTGGATGGTTTGTCTGTGTGACCTTTTTACCCTTTGTCTTGGATGTTAGTTGGGATATTTTCCAGGCACCATAATGTTTATAAACATTAGGCCTAGTTTTAAGCACTATGTTTCTAAAGTATAGCCAAAGAATTTACTTATTCTGCACTGATGAAGTCTAAAGAGGCCAGAACATGGCATATCTACATCTAGGGGGCCTGAATGTACCCATGATAACTTAAAGTTAACAAGCAAAAAAAACATGGGAGTTCAGAATGCATTTAACTTACTGATATGTCCTTAAGCGGTGATTTGCATATATCCCATGGGCCTCCACTACAGGAGTTTTAAAATATTACACAGTGAAGACTCTTGTTTGTCTGGGTCTTTCTTGTAGTTTCTACTAGAATGTAAGGACTGTAGGAAATAATTTATTTCACTCTTATGAACTTATTCCTTACTCCACTGAAAATCAACTTTTTCCTATACAAATCATTGAAGTAATTTGGTAGGTGATTTATATATAATGCCGTCCAGTAGAATTGTCTGCTTAGTTGGAGCATTTAGGATCCATTTCTTGGCTGCATGTATATGGAGTCTGCTGAAGCAACCTTGCTGGTTTGGATGTAGCAAGTGTTTAAACATTAAAGCTGAGCTCTAGAAATTCAGTTTAAGTGGGAAACATTTTGGCAAACACAAGAGTACCAAATGTCTCAGCATCACATACATACATGAAACTAAAACAGTACAAGTCAGTTAATAAAGACTTTAACTGTGTTTGGAGTTATATGTGTTTATTAATATTAGTAGCTATGCAATTAAATACATTTAGTATACATTCTTTAGTATATGTGCATATGTTAATTCTGTGTTTAGGATATAAGCTGAAGGAAAAAAAAAAGAGGAGTCTGTTTGTTGTGAAAGGTAGTAACATCAGACTTAGAGTTTAAGTCAACATTTTCTGACAGCTCCTTTAGAGGGATAACAGTTTAACAGTCTGGAAACCAATGCATAGTTTTAGACATCCTGGATGCTTACCATTTGTGAAATTGTTTGAATATTTGATATGTACTGTGTCATTCCATTTGGAATGTTTGCTTTTTAATATACCATTATTTGGGGATGGTAACTGCATATAGGCTTGCCTGATATATCTAGTCTTGTTTAAATGAATTTCCTTAATTTCCTTATGTGACTGCAAAGCAAATTGGCAACTTAGTATTGTATTTTTTGGAGGGTAGCTGGTTTTTAGACATCAGTTCATTAACTTGTTGAAATAAAACACCATCTGATTGGAAGTGGTGTGTCAGTCTTTGTTTCCCATGCTGACATTCAAGCACCAATTTCTATTTTTCATTGGCACATACACTGTCTTCCTTCCTGAGTCAGACTACCACTAAAGCTGGTGCATGATCTGTCTCTGCACATTGTTAAAGTTCCTTATTGGTTCTTAATGCCATTACATTTATCCAAGAATTTATATGAACCATGGTGTGCTCTATACTGGCATCCATTGTTTTGTTTTCTATTGTTCCAGAAGATGGTGTTCCCTACTACATCATACTCTTTTTCTTTCTTTTGCTTTCTTTGTTCATTTCTTTTATCAGAGTGCGTCAATAAATACAAATAAATAAATGCCTATATATATATATGTGTATATATATATATATATATATATATATATATATATATATATATATATATATATATAAAATAAAACATATATATATATATATATATATATATATATATATATATATATATATATATATATATATCATTGTTCTGAATCTGAGGCAATCTTTCCTTGTGTACAGTGGTGCTCTGCATAAAATGAAACAATAACTCCCACCCTGTACAGAACACACATTCTCATGTTTAGTGGCATCACCTTCCTTTCATCTTTTACATTACAATAATCACAATGTTTTGAAAATTTGAAAAGACCACTAGATGCTAAATTCACATGTTGCATGGTTTACTGTACCATCGCTTACATAATGCTCAATGTTGCTTGCAGCATATTGAAAATTAATGCAGCCAATTTATTGTCCCATTGTCAGTAGTTCCACAGTAACACAGGCAACTTTAGTGCAATGATATTAGAAGGATAAGATTTCTATACCCACATGAGGTTCTTGGGTTCATGTTCTGGTACTGACAGAGTAGGCCAGTTTAAGGAAAGTGCTGTGCCCCTGAGGTACCATCCTTGAGATGAGATATTAAACCAAGGTTATAACTACCTGAGTGGAAGGTAGCTTAACTTGATGTACAGAGTCCACAGCACTTATCATAAGAATAGTGTAATCTCCTCAGTACAAATGAAAATGTTATGCATAATGCAACTAATAAATCACCAGAGCTAAGTAAATGAATAATAAAAAGAGCATCAGCTCTCAGGATGGCAGCTAAGACCATCTTTCATTCAGGTCTTTTACATGTTACTTAAAGCTATTGACATTAACCTTTTTTGTTTCTGCTATTAAAGTTATGTGAATATAGCAATGTCTTTCAGCTTCTCCCATTAGGGGTCACCACAGCAGAGCACCGGTCCCCAGATTGATTGGCAGTGGAGTTTTTCGGTTGTCAACTTGCCAGCTTGGTGCCCAGCCTTCACAGAAGGCACACGCACACACACCTAACTGCATGTCTTTAAAACTCACTTGACTGCAGGGAAGACATGCAGACTCCATTACACGCACACATACACGCACCTACCTGCATGTCTTTAAAACTCACTTGACTGCAGGGAGGACATGCAGACTTCACACAGAAGGCACTCCAGCTGATAATCGAACTGGAGAACCTCTTGTTGTGAGGTGACAATGCTAACTGCTGCACCAATATAATACAAATAAACTTCTTTAATTTAAACACATTTATATTGAACAATACACAAGATGATGTACTGGAGTTTTTCCTTGAAGTTTTGTAAACTGAACAAGTCAGAGAAAGTAGACTGCATTCAGAATTCAAGATTTTGTTGTTTTTCTTTCAAGAATTTTAGCATAACCCTCTGTCCATAGAATAAAGACTAATTGATACTACTATAAAACTTTCTTGTTCTAAGTCCGTGATTTACTAGTCACTCCTTGTTGTTTTGTGATACCACTTTCATTACGCATGACACAACGAGGTGCATTTATTGGGGGGAGAAGCAGTTGCCCAACCTTTACTAGTACATTTCCCAAGTGCATTCTTATAAAGGCTGAATTTTCCCTGTTTGTTTGCATCTCATTACTAATAGTCATCATTGGCTGCTCACCATGTCTCAAAATCACTTAAAATAAACCAATAATCATTAGTTCATACCCGCCTAAATAAAAAAAAGAAGTCTTTTCAGCTGTGCAACAGCCTGGTTAACTCTCTTTGTGTAGATTAATTTGCTGTATATTTGCTCAGCATCAGACCCAATACAAGCTATTTTAAAGTGACATATTTAAAAAAAATCCCAGAGCAAACAAAATGCTTTGTAGCAGTTGATGGCATGTATAACTTGATTACTCCTTCCTTTTGACTCTTTGCTTCAAACATCTGATCCGCAAGTGAATTTGCTCTGCATTTAAACTGCACACGATCTCTCAGACTCCAGACAACCACAATATACCCTTATAAAACAAAAAATTTCAAAAGCTGCTGTAAGTCCACCCTCCATGAGGCATACCACCATGTGCCAAGTACAAAGGCAATACAAGAAGACAGATAATGTGCTGTAAAAGAATAACACCTGATGTTGTCAACATACCCTTTGTTTAAACACCATCTGCTCTGTACCAGTGTACAGCATCTTACTGTGTTAATCTAAGAACAAAGGATATGGACACCTGAAACAAGTGGCAAAAAAGTGTTTCAAATAGTCCCTTAAAAAAGTTTTGTTGTTGTGCATGTATGTGCTTTGGAGGGTGGGGGTGTTGAACAGACAGTAAAATGCAGCTTGTTTCAAATCCTGTGTTGCTGATGCCATATTGTCACTTTTAGGTGTATCAATAAACATTAAAACTTTTGCTTTGCCTTGTGCATATTTCTTAATTCTGTTTTCTTTTTATATTTAAATGTGCATAGGTAATTCAAAGAAATATCAATGTCAAGTTCTTTGAAGCTTCATTATGAAATATCACTGTCAGGTTCTTTGAAGCTTGATTTTTTTTTTCACAAAAAAGTTCAAACAGCAACTTAAGACTGAAGAAAACACCAGTAATACTGGCACAAGACACACAGATGTTGTTGAAACAGGCTGGCAGCATCAATGGTTTTAGTTTATTGCAACATATTATGGTGAAACAGGTTATCATCTTTATTGTAATTCCACTTAACCTTTCCCACTCTCCTTAAAAGCTTTACGATTTTGCTGCTGGACCCGGGTTTGATTCACTGTGTAGAACAGACATCAGCATGTGATTTTACAGGACTTTGTCTTTCATGATTGATAAAATATTTGCAACAATTTTTTTTAATTTATAGGTTTAGCAATGTTTTATAAACCTTTTGTTTAACTCAGTTTGTCTTATAACAAGCAAAGGAAAAAGTATAGACTGGTTTAACAATACTTTTGAAATATCCCACAACATGAAAAAGAAATTCTACACCTTGATTTTAGGAATGTTTCACAACTGTTTTTGTTTCAGCAAAAAAGATTATCATTTTCATGAACCAACAGAAACTGTATACACCATATATATGTATGACCCATTTACTGGTAATGTAATTTGTGAACTTTCTTGGCAAATAGGTGTACAAAGATAACTTCAGTAATTTAATCAATCACTATAGGGAATGACAGATATTAATTGCCTAATGTCGTCTACAACTGTCCCATGGAACAAATACTCCTTACATTACCTCTCATAATAATTATCAGTGTACTAGCAACAGCATTATTTTTATTTATTTAACATTTGTTTACTGGTGAAGCCCAACTTGGAACAAAGCCAATTTTCAGCAGAGGCCCAGGAAGAAACACTCCAGATGCATGTCTTTGTAACATTGGAAGAAACCCACACAAATGCAGGGAGGACATGCAGATGCTGAACAGAAGGTGCCCCAGTTGGGAATTGAACTGGAGAACCTCTTGCTGTAAGGCGACAATGCTACTGCTGCATCACTGCACCATCCACATTTGCGTTTATAATAAGCTTTTATTACAATACTAAACATTCTAATTGCCACATTTTTGAGCAGATACTGATGTGTATATTTCTGTATTCTAGCATAAAAGCTGCGAATGACTGAACTCCAAGATACTGATCCAGTGTTATTAGACTGCATCCCAGAAAGTTCCTTCTATGTCAGACAAGTGTTGTTTAAATCCAAGCTGTAGAGTTGTTTAGGGGAATAAGAAATTTTTCGAGAACAACCAGCAGAATGTTTTGTTTTTGGAAGAGTTAAGCATTAATCCGTGATTTATAAGTTGTTTGTTGAGTAAGATAATGTCTTATTGAAGCTGTGACTAAATGTCTGTGCGGTTTGGACAAGATCTCTAGATCATTACGACATCTGCATTCAAGTTAATTGGGAGGGTTATATGGGAGCTTATTAACAAAGATGAAGAATAGCAGCAGGACAAGGATGGATCCTTGAGGGATCCCAATGAGTACAGAAGATCCTATTATCATTTTGAAGTACCTGTTTGAGAGGACATCTTTAAATCATGATAGCATATTTGTACTCATGACTCTTTCTATTAGTTTGTCAAAGAAGAGGTAGTAGTTGATGAGATCAGTGGCCTTAGTGACATTTAAGAAACAGCATCTGTGATGGTATCTTTGCATTTATTTAATAGCATTAATAGTTACCTTTGCATGTATTTAATAGTATTAATAGTTTATCATCCATTAGGGACCAAAGTGTCATCATGGTTCATCATGCCAGACAGAAGCGATGTTGTAGGGAGAGAAGATGGCATACAATTGTTTCTAGCGTTTTTACCTAAAGTGAGTAGGACAGAAATTGTTTGTAAGTGGGAGGTGTTTTTGCAATGTGACTATTTTGGGAGTGGTTTTATTAAGGTAGTTTTTCAGTTATTATATTTGAAATCCAGACAGACTTCTTCATATTCCATTTATCAATTTTCTGTATTTCTATAATTTGGACTTTTATCCCTAATTCATTTCATTAGGGTGACATAATCATAAAATTGTGCCTGCAAAGTAGGGCTTTTAAGTAAGTTACCTATATGTGTATGCATTTATTTATTTATTTAAGTTTGATGACCGGGGAAGTCCACTGGGCCACAAAGATCCCTTTTTCAGTGGAGGCCTGGGGAGAAAAGCTCCAAATATTGCAAATTACGTATTACATGTTACAAAATAACAAAGATTTGTACAGAACAAATAAAACATTTAAGAAATATAATACATTATGTAATAAACTTTTAGTGAGTTAACATTTAAACAGAAGGTTACTAGCCCTTTTGGAGGTTGGGTAAACTGAACATTTGCAGAGAAAGACATTTTTGTCAAATAAGCTCTTTGTAAGTAAACATTAAACAAGTAGCTACTAGCCCTTTGCAGGTTAGCTGGACCATTTCCATGGAGAGAGTACTAGCAAATTGCATTATGGAAAGTATAGTACATTAGATAGCAGAGAGAAAATCAGTCCCTGGTAGGGAAAGACTGTTTTAGGTTGAGAGGAAGCAATAGAATTGGCAAATGGTAATGATTTCAGTGCAGGGTAGAAAGAGATGTGGTGGAGAGGGGTTTATGTTGGAGCGTGACATGGGCATTCCCATTTGGCTGATAGATGACAGAATAGCTGAGATTTTAAACTGGTATGGTTTGTAAGGTTGCAAAGGTGGGGGTGGGGAGTTCCGCTACTTGGCTAAGGAGTAGAACAGTAGTAGGTGGCCAGGAGGTCGAGCTGGTTTGTGGACCTGAAGGAGATTTTGGTTTGTGAGTCTGAGTTGGCGGTTGGGTATATAGGGTTTTAAGGATGTAGTGAGAGATGGGCAGTTTGTGGGTTTAAAGATGAGCGTGTGGGCAATGGTGAGTTGTAGGTAACTGAGGTAGTTGGGGAGTTCAAGCCAACTGAGGGTGAGGGGGGAGTGGCAGTGTTGGGATGAGTTTTTTGAATTGGTTGCAAGTTTACAGATCTTGTTGTAGCAGGATTCAAGTTTGAATTGTATGCCGAAGTGGAGATTTGTAAACAGAGGAGCACCATACATCAGGAAAGGGAGCAGGAAGGGGGATGGCAGGGTTTGACAGGTAGAGGGGCTGAAAAGTGGTTGTGTCTGTAGAGGAGACCTATCATTTGGTGGGGGTTTTTTTTGATTGTGGAGTGGATGTGGGTATCAAATTTTAGTTCATCATCAATAATAATGCCAAGTGGTGGGGACGACTTCATGGGGGTGTGTTGTTCTGGCTCTGTATAACAGAGTTTTTGGTAGGGGAAAAGATGATTAGTTTGGTTTTATTTGCATTTAGAGCTAAGTGGCTGGATTGCATCCAGGTTTCAGTTGTAGAGAAGGTTAATTGTGTTTTTGCAAGGAGCTCAGAGGGTGAGAAGGCTGAGCAGATGATAGTCGAGTCATCTGCATATTGGATGACAGATGACTCTGGGATGGAGTGATGAAAGTTGTGAATAAACAGGTTAAAGAGTAGAGGGCCAAGAATGGAACCTTGAGAGATGCCTGCGGGTGTAGGGAGGAAAGGGGGAGGTTGTAGTTTTCCATTGGACAGCTTGTTGGCTGTTGGACAGGTAGTTGGAAAACTAGGCTATGGTGGAGGGAGAGAGATGTAGGGTGGAAAGTTAGGATTTGAGTAGGGTGTGGGAGACGATGTCAAAGGCTTTTGACAAATGTAGGAGTAGCATAGATACAAATGTGCCTGAGTCTCGTTCAGTGTTGATGGTTTCCTGAAAGGAAGGAAGGGTAGTCATGGTGGAGTGGTCAGGGTGAAAGCCATGTTGGGTAGGGGAGAGGAGATTGTTTTGGGTTAGGTGTGTCATTAGTTGTACTTGGATGGTTTTCTCTAGAATTTTAGAAAGAGGGGAAAGGATGGCAATAGGCCTGAAGTTGGCGATGTCAGTATTCTTGCCACCTTTGTGTAGGGGGATGATGTAAGCATGGTACCAGATGGAAGGGGTGTACGATTCTTGTATGGATCTATTCATAAGAATAGAGATGGGATAGGCGATGCTGTCTGCAGATAGTTTGAGGAAGGTAGATGGAATATTGTCAGGTGCATTGTGACATGGTTTGAGTTTGAGGAGAGTCTTTTTATAGTGCTTGTGGGAATGGGAGTAAGGCAGAAGGGTCTGGAGGGGGGGTAGGTGATTGGAGTGGAGGTTGTGGTGGGAGGGGCTGGGGTTGGAGGAGGGGGGTGGAAAGGAGGTGGATAGTTTGGCTATGCAGTCTATGAAGAATGAGTTGAACTGGGAGGCTGTGTCAGAGAGGGTGGGATTAGGACAGGGGTTTTCTTTATTATCAGGGTGCAGAATTGATGAGATGGAGTCCCAGAATTTTTTGGGGTGTGCTGAGTGCAAGGACTGGAGTTTGGAGTAGTGAGCTTTGCAATATTTAGTTATTAGCTTTTTTGTGGAGTTTTGAAAATGCTTACATTCTAAGAAGGTGTTTGGGTTTTTATGTTTTTGATGCTGTTTCCATTTTTTGTCCCTTTGTTGCATGGCTAGTTTAGTTTCTTTTGATAACCATGGGCAGGGATTGGTTTTGATGGGTTTTGTTCTTCGGGGGCTTGCTGGTTGAGGAGGGTCAGGAATGAGTGGTTAAAGTAGGATACGGCATAATCTACTGTACTCATGAGATAAATGTTAATTCTTTGTTAACTTTATTGAGCAATCTTACATTATTGTTTAGCAGTGCAGTAGTGATTATGTTCAGATATTTTT